>NC_054468.1:238770840-238866519 GCF_017639515.1 Carcharodon carcharias
TCTGCGTAAAAGTTCTTCCTCATGTCCCCCCTACACCTTCTGCCACTTATCTTGAATCTATATCCCTGATTCTAGAATCTCCACCAAGGGAAACAATTTTATCCTGTCCGCTCTATTCCCCTCATAATTTTGTTCACCTCAATCAAGTCACCTCTCAGCCTTCTTTGTTCCAAGGAAAATAACCCCAACCTATCAAATCTCTCCTCGTGACTACTTTTCTAACCCTGGCAACATTCTTGTAAACCTCCTCTGCACTCTCTCCAGAGCTATAACATCCTTCCTGTAACATGATGACCAGAACTGCACACAATACTCCAGTTGTGGCCTCACCCGTGTTTTATACAATTCCAACGTTATATCCATACTTTTATATTCTATACCTCTGCCAATGAAGGAGAGCATTCCATATGCCTTCTTTACAACCTTGTCTACTTGAACTGCTGCCTTCAAGGATCTGTGTACTTGTACGCCAAGATCTCTCACTTCAACTACCCGTCTTAGTATATTCCCATTTATTGTGTAATCCCTGTAACTGTTTGACCTCCATAAATGAATGACCTCACATTTCTCTATGTTAAAATCCATCTGCCACTTTACCACCCACTCCACCAACCCATCTATATCGTTTTAGAGATTATGGCTATCCTCTACACTATCCACTATTCGGCCAATCTTTGTGTCATCTGCAAATTTCCCAATCGTACCCCCCACGTTCACGTCCAAATCGTTAATATATAACACAAACAGCAAGGGTCCCAACATCGAGCCCTGTGGAACACCACTTGAGGCAACTTTCCATTCACAAGGGCATCCATCGACCATTACCCTTTGTTTCCTGTTACAAAGCCAACCTTTTATCCAGTTTGCCACATTACCCTGAATCCCATAGGCTTTTACTTTCCTGACCAATCTGCCATGTGGGACCTTGTCAAAGGCCTTGCTAAAATCCATGTACACAACATCCACTGCACTACCTCCATCAACCCTTCTTGTCACTTCCTCAAAGAATTCAATCAAATTTGTGAGGCAAGACCTTCCTTTAACAAATCCATGCTGACCATCCCTGACTAGTCCATGCCTTTCCACATGACAGTTAATCCTATCTCTCAGGATTGATTCTACTTATTTGCTCACCACCGATGTAAGACTAACTGGCCTATAATTGTTTGGCATTTCCTTTGATCCCTTTTTAAACAATGGAACCACGTTTGCATTTCTCCAGTCCTCCGGTACCTCCCCTGTACCTAGTGAAGATTGGAAAATCATCCTCAGAGCATCTGCTATCTCCTGAACAAAAACAGAATTACCTGGAAAAACTCAGCAGGTCTGGCAGCATCGGCGGAGAAGAAAAGAGTTGACGTTTCGAGTCCTCATGACCCTTGGAGAGAACTGCTATCTCCTCAGACTTCCTTCAGCAGCCTCGGAAACAATCCATCTGGCCCCATTGTCTCTACTGGAGGGAGCAATTAGCTTCTGGACGTCTTTAGCAGTACTTTGTCTGGCAACAGGGTGGGGTTCCATTACCTCTCAGGGAGTCACTCTGCATCATTCCAGCCAGTAGCTTGTGTGCATTTTTAAAAACTCAGGTCTTATTTTTTTTAAGTTCAATATTTCCACTCGCAATTCGGTGTTTTTTCCTTCATTATCATGACAATGTTTCCCCTGGCTAGGGCATCTACAGCCAGAGGATGCTGGCTCAAAATAAGGGGCAAGTCATTTAGGATTGAGGAGGAATTTCTTCACTCAGAGGGTGGTGAATCTTTGGAATTGACTGCCCCAGAGGGCTGTGGAGGATTAGTCATTTGAGTATGTTCAAGACTGAGCTTGGTAGATTTCTAATGCAGGAAAATCAGCCATGATCTCAAGGAATGGGAGGGCAGACTAAAAGGGTTGAAAGCCCTACTCGTGCTTCTATTTCTTATGTTGTGTTCTTATGTTCTTAAACCACTGCTGTCCATGTGGCGTAGGCACACCCACAGTGCTGTTAGGGAGGGAGTTCCAGGATTTTGACCCAGTGAGGCTGAAGGAACGGTGATACAGTGACAAGTCAGGATGATGATTGACTTGGAGGGGAACTAGCAGGTGTGGGGTTCCCTTGCACCTGCTGCCCTTGTCCTGCAATCACGGGTTTTAATGGAGCTGTTGAAGGAGCCTTGGTGAGTTGCTGCAGCATATCTTATATTTAAGCCATAATCTTATTGAATGGTGGAGCAGGCTCGAGGAGCTGAGCAGTTTACTCCTGCTCCTAATTCTTGTGTTCTTTTGAGCAGGGGAGTGGAACTAATTGGATAGCTTTTTCAGAGAGCTGGCATAGCCATGATAGGCTAAAAGGCATCCTTTTGTGCTGTATGGTTCGACCTCCTGCCTTCTGTTCAAGTTAGAATTTGTATTACTCCACACAATCCAACCCCTCAATCATTCGGGTTTCTCTGTTCGATATCCTTTCAAAAGCTGCATTATCCTTCTTGCACTGTGGTGATTATAGTTGAACACATTATTCTAAAAGCTGTCACAGTGGGGCTGCAGCACCATTCACCTTTATTAACCATTATCTAATTATCTAATAGTGTGATCTGGGAGCTAAAACAGAGACCACTTGCAGTCTGAGCACTGGCACCATAGTGAATTTCTTCTTTAGTAAGCAGTGGTTTATTTTACATTTACTATATAAAGGAAGAGAGTGGTTTTGCTTGTTGTAAAATCAAAAACTAATCAACACTTTACTGTTGTTAAGATCTAATTAACTAGTCATCTCTGAAACTAACCAGGACTAATTTTACATAGGACACGTGTGTTCATTTCAGCCCTGACCCTACATTGTTCAAGGGTTCACAAGATAACAGAACTTTCTGCCCATTTCCAAACATTTTCAGGTGTGTTTTCTTCAGCTAGACAGGAAGCCAAAGATTTGACCTATAATTAAACAATGACACTTCAGACAATATTCTGTCATCCTTCAGACTTGCATCTTACTTGGTGCTTGGCAAGTAACCTGTGTTGACTTCATGATTTTCTATTGAAAAATTGCTTTGTTTCAGTCTGGTGTTAATCCCTTACAAATTGTTTTTAGTATTGCAAAATTAAAAGTAAAAAAATTCAACACACGCAAAATACACTTAAAAGTAAGCAGTTACTTAGTTTAGGGGAATAGCTTTATTAGCACAAGTTCTTTGTAGAATGCATGGTTTGCTTATGCACATAAGTTTATGGCATCTGCATTGTTTAGCCTTTAAGAGTTTAGTGCCTCGAGCAATGCTCCAACAGCATGAAAGATACTGCACAATCCTTGCTGCGATAAACAGTGTGTGTGCATGGCTACACAAATTTTTTTTAAAGGGACTTTGCACTGAAAAAAAAGTGCCCCACACAACTAAATATTAAAGGGAACGCTGGCCACAGGGTGTTTAAATGTTTCAGTATCCTAATGACTGGACAAATCATTTGAAATAATTGACTGGAATGTGCCAGTGTAGACTTACCTCTAGAATCTGAAATCTACTCAATGAATCTTGCCAAACGGTTACACCACTAACCAAATCTTTGCGAGGCCATGCAATGATAGATCCCAAACTATTGCAAACAATCCAAGCTAGAATTTCAATTAATGTAATTACCAGAATAATTGAGATTGCCAACCTCCATTTATTTGGGAACGAATATCAGATTTTATCAAACACCAAACTGATATTTAATTGAATTCAAGTCCATTAACAGTTTTGATGAAAATTTCAGATAATCAAAATTCCAACAGTTCCACAGATTGTAAATTCTTCAGCTCCGATATGGTTGCTTGCTCACCAAGGATACAGGTCACAACAACTACTAACCCCCACCCCACCCGTCCGCACATAGGTCTTGAGATACAGTGAGTGAGTGGCAGGGTGTCGTCTGATGATCTTCTATTCCAATATTACTAAGGTAGTAACAGTTCAAAGCTGAATACAAGTCTGTTACGTTTCCTATACATAGTATAGATAAATAAATCCGATACCAGGTCATTTATTCACATGGGACCTGCAAAAATAAAACAAAAATATACATAAGAAGCAATGCTGGATACTTGGGTGACAGATGGTGTAAAGGGTTATCAGGAACACCTGATACTGATTTAACTATGATGCAATGTCACATGACTAAGTAACTGAAATCTGGTGGGAAGCAGAAATACAATCGGTGTTGAGTACTGTTATGTACATAGATACCAAATAAACAAGAATGGTTTTTACGAATAACAATCTATGGTAGCGTTCTTAGGTACCAGGTAAACCCTAAAGAAACCCCATCTAGAACCAGAATTCAAGACGAAACATGGTGGCAGCGGACAGTGTGTAAAAGACCCAAGAAAACCTCAAACTGAACACTACAGACCTGAGAGACCTCTGAATCCTTGGAAGAGTACAGTAAGAGAAGTGTGGACTCACCAAAAACCAAAAACTTAGAGGGTGCAGCAGAAGTAAAGTCTAGACAGCAGTGATTCTGGATCACAGTCAAACAGCTAAACTTCTGAAGCAGCAACAGATCCAGACCTTAGTTAAGCATGGAGCCTCATTTGCCACTCCCTGAACTGTTGCAAAATGCGGAAGTCTCTCAACGGGCTCAAAATTGTGACAATTGGAAGAAGCGATTCTGCAGATACAGAACAACTTCAGGTTTGCATAATTAGGACCAGAAGGGTCAGGTCAGTACTTTACGCCATAGGGCCAAAGCATACGATGTGACTGCAAGACAGGGAGTCAATGAGGCTTCGAACTCAAATGAGGAAGTCCTCCAGGCATTTGGTTCGTATTGTGTCCTTGAAAAAATTTGATCATTAAGCGAGCAAAATTTAATAAGGGAGACAGCAAAAACTGGGCAAATCCATGGACTCATGCATGAATGACCTGTAGAGACTTGTAGAAAATTGCAACTATGGGATCCTTAGAGATAAATTAATATGTGATGGTATAGTAGTTGGGGTCTTAGATGGAACCCTACCAGATCATTTGCATACGAGGGAAGATTTAACTCTCACAAAGGCAGTGCAAATAGCACGGAAGTCTGAGCATAGGAAGCAAAACAGGGAAAGTGATGCCCCTTGGAAAAAAAATGAGTGAAGTCATTCAATATGTTGGACAGAAAAGAGAAAGCGCACTGAACCAAAAGCCCATGAAATTGAGAAAAGAAACGTGCTAACCGTCATCTTGAGATGCTCCCGGTATAGCACGGAAACCCTGCAGAAGCGGAAAGAATGCGCAAGATGGGGAACAGATTGCCAAAACTGTGAAAAGTTAGGACACTTTAAAAGTGCTTGCTGATCTAAAATATACGTAGCTCACAGGAAGAAAGAGAAAATAAATGCCTAATCAAATAAACAAAGTGGAAGAACTACAGAAAAAAACATAACTTTCTCAGGAAAGTTAAAGAAACAGAAAATAATTATTAAAAACAAAAAACTGCGGATGCTGGAAATCCAAAACTAAAACAGAATTACCTGGAAAAACTCAGCAGAACTGAGTTTTCTGCTGAGAAAATAATTATTGCAGCTTTAAATTAGAAGTTGATGGTCACCCCATAGAATTTAGGCTAGATACTGACGCAGGTGTTTTCTGTGGCTTAAAAATATCACATTGCAGCCATCCTCCATCCTGTTGCAAGGTCCAGGGGGACTACACTGGAAGTAATAGGCCAACACCTGGCGAGACTAAGATACAAGGATATGGAAATTATTGAGCTCCTGTATGTTTTATAGAACCTGGAGTCACCATTAATGAGCAGAAAAGCATGCTTGTAGTTGACGCTGATTTGCTGAAGACAGAATATCAAGTAACCCTTAGGGCTGATGCCTAGACTAGATTTCTCTTCATGGCAAGGAAGGTTCCTCACCTACTCTTCGACAAAGCCAAGAGGGAGACTGAACAAACATCACAACAAGAGATCATCTCTACAGTAACCATGCCGATGAAGTGGTATTCTGGAATGGTCACAGTACCAAAACCTAATGGTTCAATTAGAATCAGCATTAAACAGTAGTAACTCAGTTAAAGAAACCAGTTAAGCACGAGATCCACCCAATGGCATCAGTGGATGAAAGTCTCGTCAAATTTGCAAAAGCCACCCTCTTCACAGAACTGGATGCTAACAGTAGCTTTTGACAGCTGCCACTGGACAAAGAATCCAGATTGTTGACTACTTTTATCAGCCCATCTGATCATTATTATTTTAACAGGTTACCATTCGCAATTGCTTCTGAAGTGAAATGTTCCAAAGGCTGGTGTCTCACACCCTGGAAGGGGTAATATGCCACATGGACGATATTCCTGTACACAGTTGATCAAGTGAAGAACATGACCATTGAGTGAGAGCAGCCCTCAAAGTTCTACAAGAAGGCAGTTTGACATTAAACAACAAATGTGAATTTACAAAGCCCATGGTAAAATTCTTGGGCCAGATTGTGCAAGGTTTGGGAATTACTGCTGACCTGAAGAAAACTAAGGTCATTAGAGAGTTTCCACAGCCTAAAAAAATCATAGAATTACAAAGATTCCTTGGGATGGTCAACCAAGTAGGCACGTTCCTTTCAATCTTGGCAGAAATCAGCAAGCTGTCACAACAGCAAGGTCAACATTGATGCTGGTATGTGGACCAGCAAAATGCCATTGATAAGATCAAAAATCTCCTAATTTCACCCAAACTTCTAATGCATTACGATTCAGAGCTGAGAACAACTGGAGCAGTTGCAGGCTTGGGTGCAGTACTGTTTCCAGCTCAAAAAGATGAACAAAGGCTAATTTATTACACCTCAAGATCTCTCACAGACAAAGAAAAGGCATGTTCAACCATTGAGAAAGAAGCATCAGCAGCCACATGGGCCTGTGAGAAGTTCTCTGAATATGTTACGGAGTTAAAGTTTAAAATTAAAACTGACCAGATACCTTTGGTTACTCTTAACCTACAGAAAATTGCAAAAATGACCCCTAGAATTCGACATTTTAGACTGAGACTCATGAGATATGATTAAGTAACAGAGTATGTTCAAGGGAAGTACCACGTGACAGGTGCATTGTCAAGAATACCAGTGGAAAGAGTCAAATTGGAAGATTTAAATTTTATTGAGGAAGTGGAAGCATATTCTTTGCTCATTTTTAAACACTTACCTGCCAAAGAAGACATTACAAGAGCTTAAACAAGCACAATAACAGGATGATGAATGCATCCAAATACAAGCACAAAAAGCAGGATAAACCCAACCCGCTCAATTACCACCCTATCAGTCTACTCTCCATCATCAGCAAAGTGATGTTTGGGTTCATAAACAGTGCTATCAAACGGCACTTGCTTGGCAATAATCTGCTCATTGACGCTCTGTTTGGTCACTCATCCTGAACTCATTACAGCCTTGGTTCAAACATGGACAAAAGAGGTAGACTCCAGGGGTGAGGTGAGAGTGACTGCCCTTTACATCAAGGCAGCATTTGACCAAGTGTGGCATCAAGGAGTCCTAGCAAAACTAGAGTCAATGGGAATTGGGGGAAAACTCTCCATTGGTTGGAGTCATAACTAGCACAAAGGAAGATGGCTGTGGTTGTTGGAGGTCAATCATCTCAACTCCAGAACATCACTGCAGGAGTTCCTTCAGGTAGTGTCTGAGGCCCAACCATCTTCAGTTGCTTCATCAATGACCTCCCTGCCATCACAAGGTCAGAAGTGGGGATGTTCGCTGATGATTGCAATGTTCAACACTATTCGCGACTCCTCAGATATTGAAACAGTCCATGTCCAAATGCAGCAAGACCTGGACAACATCCAGACTTGGACTGATAAGTGGCAAGTAACATTTGCACAACACAAGTGCCAGGCAATCACCATCTCCAACAAGACAGAGGATCTAACCATTGCCACTTAGCATTGCTGAATCCCCCACTAACAACATTCTGGGGGGGTGTTACCATTGACCAGAAACTGAACTGAACTATGCTATGGAAATGCTATGGCTACAGGAGCAGGTCAGAGGCTAGGAACCCTGCAGCGAGTAACTCACTTTCTGAATCCCCAAAGCCTGTCCACCATCTATAAGGCACAAGTCAAGAGTGTGATGGAATACTCCCCACTTGTCTGAATGAGTGCAGCTCCAACAACACTTAAGCTTCACACCATCCAGGACACAGCCGCCTACTTGATTGGCACCCCTTCCACAAACATTCACTCCCTTCACCACTGCTGCACAGTAGCAAACAGTGTGTAGCATCTGCAAGATGCACTGCAGAAACTCACCAAGACTCCTTAGGCAGCACCTTCCAAACCCACGACCATTCCATCTAGAAGGACAAGTGCAGCAGATACATGGGAACACCACCACCTGAAAGTTCCCCTCCAAGCCACCCATCATCCTGATTTGGAAATATATCGCCATTCCTTGACTATTGCTGGGTCAAAATCTTGGAACTCCCTCCTTAACAGCACTGAGGGTGTACCTACACCATAGGGACTGTAGCAGTTCCAGAAGGCAGCTCACCACCAGCTTCTCAAGGGCAATTAGGGATGGGCAATAAACGCTGGTCTAGCCAGTGACGCCCACATCCCGTAAATGAATTAAAAAAAAGAGTATTGCCAGAATGGATACTAGTAAACAACCTTGTACTTAGTCAGAGAAAACATATCTCAGTCATCAACGATTTCTTAGTTTTTAACTATAGACATTTCTAAAACAGCTCGACTTGACATTCTCCAAAAAATTCAATATGGTCACTTGGGAATAGCGAAATACCAAGCAAGAGCCCAGCATCAGTCAGGTGGGTCAGGTATCAGTCACTCCATTGAAGAATTAAACACTAATTGCTTTACGTGTGGAGTGAACAGCCAACAGAGCGAACCATGGGCACCCTCCACTTTTCCTTCGAGGCCACGGCAGCGCCTGGGAATGGATTTATTTGAGTTTAAAGGCAAAGTTTTCATCATTGTCTCTGATTACTACTCCAGGTGGTTTGAAGTGAGTAGACTACATAGTACCAAGGCAGAGGCAGTCATGACATCACCAAGAAGAATCCTCACGACACATGGCATCACGGACATTGTTGTGTCAGACAACCGACCTCAGTTTGCTATCGAGTTATTTCACAACTTTGTGTAGGAATATGGTTACACACATGTGACTAGTTCACTTAGATATCATTAGCTGAAAGGAGAAGCAGGAGGAGGAGTTTGAACAATCAAGGAATTGATGAAAAAGATGATATTAATATAGACCTTCTTAACTACAGAACCTCACCACTAAAAAAACGGGTTCCTGCCACCAGAACTATTGATGGGAAAATGGCTGTGAATACAACTTCCAGCTCTACAACAAACACTACAACCTAACATAACCTCAGATAATCGTGGGAAAGTTAGGAAGCATGAGGAACAACAAAGAAATGGTCAAGCTCAATAATTTCAATTTCAGGCACAGCACACGAGACTTGAAAATGCTGTAGCGCAGGGAGAGGGTGTGGATACGAGATCAACTGGAAAAAGGCATGGTAACAGAAAGAGCTCCACAACCAAGATCTTATAGAATTGAGACGGCTCAGGGAATTATAGAAGGAACCAAAGAGCCTTGATATCATTGGGAAGGAAACCAATGGAACCTTGGACATACTATTTAGATCTGGATGGAGGTGAGGAATCAGAAACAAGTCGAAACTCCTCAAACACCTAGTGGAAGACACTCCTATTGAATGACTAAAGAGTGCAGTTCATCCTCAACTCCGAAATGAAATCAGGATCAGATTAGGGCGATTGGTCAAGGCATTAGAGACTAACCCTGTGAAGTTTGAGATTTTGGGGGGTGGAAATTATGTAGGAGGATGTATATAGTTGGAATAAAGACTTGGGGGGAGATGTAGAGTAATATCATATGACTAAGTAACGGAATCTGGTGGGAAGCAGAAGTACAACCCCGTGTAGAGTACTGAGATGTACATGGATCTGTAAATAAAAAAGACCGTTTCTTCTGAATAACAGTCTTAGGTAGCATTCTTAGGGTAACAGGCAAACTCTATTAGACCTTTACCTCAAGACAAAGCAGATGGGAATCCATATTAAATGGTTAGAGTGACGCATGGAACATGAAAGAGGAGTTTAAAATAAAAATTCGGTCTCAAAATGTGGGTGTAATGGACAAGACAGCCATTCCTTGGCCACCCCAAGTTGTCCTGAGCAGGCAGTTGTTGGTCTTGAACTGATGCACTCTGTGTGGCATAGGAGCTTGATATATTGAGCAGCCATTTCAAAGTTCACAAGATCAGAAGAAATAGGAGCAGGCCTTTCGGCTCCTCAAGTCATCTCCGCCATTCAATAAGATCATAGTTGATCAGGTTGTGGCCTAACTCCACTTTGTTGCTTACTTGTGCCCCCCCCACCGTAATCTTTGACTCCTTCAAGATCAAAAATCTAACTCAGTCTTGACCCAGCCTCCATTGCTCTCTGGGGATCATAATTCCAAAGCATTGACCCTCAGAGAGGAAACGCCTCCTCATCTCAGTCTTAAATGCAAGATCCCTTATTTTGAAACCGTGCCTAGTTTTAGATTCCCCCACGAGGAGAAACATCTTCATATCTATGCTGTCAAGCCCCCTCAAAATGTTGTTTCAATAAGATCACCCTTTCTAAACTCCAATGAGTATAGGCCCAATCTTTCCTCATAAGACAAACCCTTTATCCCAGAAATCAACCTAGTTAAACTTCCAAGAACTGCTCCTAATGAAAGTCTATCCCTCCTCAAATAAGGAGACCAAAACTGTACACAGTACTTTAGGTGCAATCTCACCCATGCCCTGTACAGTTGTGGCAAGACTTCCTTACTGTTATGCTCCATCCCATCTGCAATAAAGGCCAACATTCTATTTACTTTCCTAATTTCTTGCTACACCTTCTTGATAACTTTTTGCGATTCATGTAGTCACCCAGATCTGTCTGTACTGCAGCATTCTGCAGACACTCTGAATTTAAATAATATTTTACTTTTCTATTTGGCCTCCCAAATTGGAGAACCTCACATTTTCCCACATTATACTCCATCTGCCAAATTTTTACCTACTCATTTAACCTATCTATATCACTCTGCAGACTCTTTGTATCTTCCTCACAACTTGCGTTCCTATCTATCTTTCTATTGTAGACACATTTGTTGACGATACAGTCTGTCCCTTTATCCAAGTCATTAACATAGATTGCAAATAGTTCAGGCCGCAGTACTGATCCCCTGGCACTCCGCATTTGCCAAGTTGAAAATGACCCATTTGTCCCAACCCTCTGTTTCCTGTTAGTTACCTAATCCTTTATCCACCCTAAAACATCACCCCAATATGATGCACTCTTATCTTGCGTATTAAACCTTTTTGTGGCACCTTATTGAATGCCTTTTGGAAATCCAAAAACACATCTACTGGTTCCCTTTTATCCACCTCGCTTGCTACATCCTCCAAGAACGCTAATAAATTTGTCAATAGATTTCCCATTCATAAAATCATACTGACTCTACTTGATTGTATTACAATTTTCTAAATGTCCAGCTATTACCTCCTTACTAATGGATTCTTGCATTTTCCCAATGACAGAAATTAGACTAACTGGCCTATAGTTTCCTGCTTACTGCCTCTTTCCTTTCTTGAATAGAGGTGTTCCATTTGCAGTTTTCCAATCTGCTGGGATCTTTCAAGAATCTAGGGAACTTTGGAATATTACAACCAACACATCGATTATTTCTGCAGCCACTTCTTTTAAGGCCCTAGAACACAGGCCATCAGATCCAGGGCACTTTAGCTCCATTAGTTTTTGCAGTACTTTTTCTCTAGTAACTATAATTATTTTAAGCTCCTCCCTCCCATTTGCCTCTTGAACTTCTAGTATTCTTGGGGTGCTTTTTGTGTCTTCTATTGTGAAGACAAATACAAAATACTTGTTCAACGCCTCTGCCATTTCCTTGTTTCCCATTGGTAATTCCTCAGTCTCATCCTGTAAGGGTCCAACATTTGCATTAGCTACTCTTTTCCTTTTTATATACTTGCCAAAGTTTTTATGTTCCTTGCTAGTTTTCTCTCATTCTCTAATTTCTTCCTCTTTGTAATTTTTTGTCATCCCTTGCTAGTTTCTAAAATTTGCTGAATCTTTTTACCTACCACTGATCTACACAGCATTGTACACCTTTTTTTCAATTTGATATAATCCTTAACTTCCTTAGTTAGCCAGGATGATGTATCTTTCTCATAGAACTTTCTATCTCAATGGAATATATCTCTGTTAGAGTTATGAAATATCTCTGAATCACAGAATTGTTAAAGCACAGGAGGCCATTCTGCCCATCATGTCTGCAGGTGTCCAGAAATGAACATAACACTCCACTCAACCAGCATTTCATAAAGATTTGGCAGTACTCATTTTGTACTCTATTTTTCTATTAATAAAGCCAATGAACCATAAGCTTTTTTTAAAAAAAAGTAACAACCTTCTCAACTTGCCCTGCAACTTTCAAAGATTGGTATACTTAGACCCCCTGGATTTCATTCCTGCACCCTCTTTAAAATTGTACTATTTAGTTCACATTGTTGCATGTCATTTCCTTCCAAATGCATAACTTATGCTTCTCAGCCATTCATTTGCCCACTTCTTCAGTATATATATGCCCCTCTGAAGTAACACAGTCCTGTTGGCAAAGAAGCAGGCCATTTGGCCAATTGAGTCCATGTTGGTTCTCTATAGAGCAATCCAGTCAGTCCTATTCCCCTGCTCAATCTCTGTAGCCCTGCAAGTTTATTTCCCTCAAATATCCATCTAATTCCCTTTGGAAATCACTGATTACCTCTGCTTCCACACTCCTCACAGGCAGTGAGTTCCAGGTCATTACTACTCACTGTGTAAGGAAGTTTTTCCACACAGCCCCTCACTGCATCCTCTTGCCCAAAACCTTATATCCAAGTCCCCCCCCTAGTCCTTGCATGCTCAGTTAATGTGAACAGCTTTTCTTTGTCCACCTTATATAAACCTGTCATAATTTTATACATCACGATAAAAATCTCCCCTCAATCTCTTTTGCTCCAAGGAGAACAGCCCCAGCTTCTTCAACCTAAACTTGTAGCTAAACTCCCTCATCCTGGAACCGTTCTGGTACATCTCCTATGCACCCTCTCAAGGATCCCCAAATCCTTCCTAAAGCATGGTGGCCAGAACTGGGTGCCATCACTTTAGTTGTGGCCTAACCAGAGCATTATAAGGTTTCAACCTAACCTCCCAGCTTTTGTACTCAATGTTTGAAGCCCTTGATCCTATATGCTTTGCTAAGTAGTCAATCAATAAGTTCTGCCAACTTCAAAGATCCATGCACATGAATTCCCAGGTCCCTTTGTTACTGCACACTCTTTAGAACCATTAGGTTTATATTGCCTCTACCAATCCCGTTTGTTTAAATGCATCACTTTATGCCATTCCATATTAAATTCTATCTGCCACTTGTCTGCCTATTCTATTGTCTTATCTATGTCCTGCTGCAGTCAATCAATTTCCTCACTGTTCGTCAGATCTCCAAGTTTGGTATAATCAGCAAATTTTGAAATGTTACTGTGTATTCTGATATCCTATATATATATATAATTCGCTCTTTTACGTCCTCAGGCCAATTTTTTTTTTATCCAAGCTGACACTGACCCTCCCACTGAGCCTCAATTTACTTTTTATGTATACTTTGTTAATCACTTTCTTAAAATCTACAGACATCATCTTTTGCATTCCTTTCATCAACCTTCTCTGTTACTTATCAAATAATTCAGTTAGTACAAGTCTGTTACTATCCTCCTGTTCACTACATTTACAAGTTTTGGGTCATCTGCAAACCTTGAAATTAACACCTTCGTTCCGTCCGCAAGCATGACCCAGACCTCCCTGTCACTTGCCATTTCAACACTCCACCCTGCTCTCATGCCCACATGTCCGTCCTTGGCCTGCTGCAATGTTCCAGTGAAGCTCAACGCAAACTGGACGAACAGCATGTCATCTTCCGACTAGGCACTTTACAACCTTCCGGACTGAACATCGAGTTCAACAATTTTAGATCATGAACTCTCTCCTCCATCCCCACCCCCTTTCCGATCCGCCTTTTTTCCAATAATTTATAAAGATTTTTCTTTTCCCACCTATTTCCATTATTTTTAAAATGTATTTCCATCCATTGTTTTATCTCTACCTTTTAGCCTTTGTCGATTCCTTCACCCCACCCCTCCCCCACTAGGGCTATCTGTACCTTGCTTGTCCTGCTTTCTACCCTTAATTAGCACATTCCTTTGATAATATCATCACCTTCAACAACTCTCTGTCCTTTCATCTGTGACATCTTTTGGCTATCTCCACCTGTCACTGGCCCTCTATCCAGCTCTACTTGTCCCACCCCCCTCCTTAAACCAGCTTATATTTCACCTCTCTTCTATCTTTACTTATTTCTGTTGAAGGGTCATTCGGACTCAAAACGTTAACCGTGCTCCTCTCCGCAAATGCTGCCAGACTTGCTGAGTTTTTCCAGGTATTTTTATTTTTGCCTTGAAATTAAGACCTGTATACCCAATTCCAGGTCATGAATAAATATCATTAGTCCCAACTCCATTCCCTAGGGAACATCGCTCCACATTTCTCACCCGTCTGAAAATAAGGGCTCATCATTATTTTCTGCTTTCAATTGCTTAGCTAATTTCATACCTAGGCAGTCAGTATCCCTTTAACCTCCTGGGATTGAATCAGCATAAGCACCAAGCCCCTGGAGGTGTTAGAACCTGCCCTTTTACCTTTAATTGAGTTGCCGAATAAGTTTGTTGATTCCTTCTCCACGGTTCCCTGTCTCTCCGAAATCATTGAGAAATCCCACTTTGTTCCTTGCTGCATGTCGAGCTACTGACAGCCTGAAGGGCCAGAGGAAGTTGCTGGCCTCCTTGAAGAATTTTCCCACACAGTAGATTTCATGTATCAGGTCCTCAAGGCAGATCATTCCCCATTTTCCTGTGGACAAAAGTAGGCCAATAAAACCCTGCAAATGGAGGGTCCCAGTGTGACTGCCACTTGTTTAAGGTAGGAGAGCATGTACTGGCCTAAAAATGCAGACACTGCTTTCAGGAGTGATGGACAAAGGACAAAACAAACTGAAAAGTCTCCAGTGAAGACATTAGTTCCAAACTAACAGCTTCTCATAGTATCTGATTGTTTTGGTCTCATCTTAATTTATAAACCTTCTCCTCACTCTTCCAACCCATTTACATCATCAATTTTCTCTCTTATACCCTCAAACTCCATGAAGACATTTATTTCTGGGATAGTTCAGAATCATCACAGTGCAGGAGGAGGCTATTGAGCCCATCGTGTCTGCACCAGCTCTCCGAATCAGCAATTCACCTAGTGCCAGTGACCCACCTCCCCATAACCTTGCACAATCTTCCTTTTTAAATATCAATCTAATTCCCTTTTGAATGCCTCAATTCTGAGGCAGTGCATTCCAGATCCTAAACACACTGTGTGAAACCTCATGTCACTATTGCTTTTTTAACCAATTACCTTAAATCTGTGCCCTCTTGTTCTCGAACCTTTCCAAAGAGGAGTTAATCTGGACTTGAAACATTAACTGTTTCTCTCTCCACAGATGCTGCCAGACTTGCTGAGTTGTTCCAGCACTTTTTGTTTTTATTTCAGTTATTCCAGTTTGTTGTGAATCACAACAGAGCCTGATCCCATTCTAAGCCAGTGTCTGAGTACATGCAGAGAATGACACAGCGCAGGAAGCAGCCTTTGAGCCCACTCTGTCAGTACCAGCTCTATGGCAGACTATCCAATTAGTCCCACACTCCTGCTCCTTCCCCATATCCCTGTAATTTTCTTTCCTTCTAATATTCATCAATTCTCTTTTGAAAGATCGAATCTGCTTCCACCACCCTTTCAGGCCGTGCAGTCCAGACAATTGCCCACTCCATTAAAAAAGTCTCCTCATGTTGCCTCTGGTGCAGGCAAGTCAGCGAGTATTGGTGTTGGTCCCAAGCCCAGGTAAATGGGGAGGCCTAGCAGCAGGAAGGGCATCCTGCTGTAAAACCCAAATGATTGCTGATATAAATGGAAATTACACCCATGTTAGGGTTTATCCTGCAAGCCACACCCAGGGTTCCTGCCTGAACCTGGTAAGGAACGGACAAGAATGGCTAAAGGAGAGAGCCTGAAGCAGAAGTGAAAAGATGACAAAATTCAAAACTAGCAAGTCAAAATGTCGATAGTCCAACAGGGAGAAGCAGTGAAGTAACTAACCTGCTGGGATTTTAAAAAAATCTTTCATGCAATGTGGGCATCGCTAGCGAGGCCAGCATTTCTTGTCCAACCCTATTTGCCCTTGAACTGAGTGGCTTGCTAGGCCATTTCAGAGGGCAGTTAAGAGTCAATCACGTTGCTGTGGGTCTGGAGTCTCATGGAGGCCAGACTAGGTAAGGACAGCAGATTTCCTTCCCGAGAGCACGTTAGTGAAACAGAAGGGATTTTATAACAATCTGCTGCTTTGGTAGAATTTGAACCTGTGTCCCCAGGGCGTCTGGATTACTAATCTAGAGACATTAACACTATACCACTGTCTTCCCTACTAGAAAAGGAATGCAAATCATAGTCTTCCAGGAAAACAGTGAAAGGGCAGCAAAGCTAGAAAAATTGGTAGTAGGTATAAACTTTATTACAATGGACAGGATGGGAGAAGAAATGGTATTGTAAGCAAGGAAATGAAGGACAAGGTGCTGAAAGTGGACAGAGTCAAAGTAAAGCGAAAAATCGAGGCTGAAATGCTAATTAGTTATTATGGGCCACAGAGTGGGCATGGGTCAGAGGAGGAAAAAGAATTCTGGGAATAGATGGACAACACAATTGAAATACCAAGCAGTGACAGGCTGGTGTTGGCAGATGACCCAATTGGGCACAAAGGGAGAGAAAGAGTGGGAGACAAGGTTATCCATGGTGGACAGGGTCTTGGAGAAGAAAATGAAGAAGAAGCCAAAATTCTGGAGTTTGACATGTCATACCAACAGGTAATACTAAACACCTCCCACCAGAGTCACATGAGGGGAAATGTCTAATAACATTTTATGAGCCTTTATTTCTTTTTCTGCAAACTCTTCATCTCCCTGAGATTGGAGGGAGGTACAGAGTGGTGCTCAGGAGGTGGTGAATCTTTGGAACCATCTGCCCCAGAGGGCTGTGGAGGCTCAGACATTGAGTATGTTCAAAACTGAGATTGATAGATATCTGAATGTTAAAGGCATCAAGGGTTATAGGGATATTGCAGGAAAACGGTTTTGGAGTAGAATATCAGCCATGATCTCACTGAATGGCAGAACGGGCTTGAAGATCTGAATGGCCTCCTCCTGCTCCTATTTCTTACGTTCTGATGTTCTCCCTGCTTTTATATTCTATACCTCAGCTAATAAATTAAAAGATTCCATATGCCTTCTTAACCGCCTTATCGACTTGTCCTACCTTCAGAGATCTGTGGATATTCACTCCAAGATCCCTCACTTCCTCTACACTTCTCAGTATCCTCCCATATATTGCAGAATCCTTTGACCTCCCCAAATACATTACCTCACATTTCGCTGGGTTGAATTCCACTTGCCATTTTCCTGCCCACCTGACCAGTCCATCCACTTGCCTGGATAAGTGCAGCTCCAACAACACAAGAAACTTGACACCATCCAGGACAAAGCAGCCCGCTTGATTGGCACCTCTTCCACAAATATTCACTCCCTCCACCAACGATGCACAGTGGCAGCAGTGTGTACTAACTACAAGATGCACTGCAGGTATTCACCTAGCCTCCTTAGGCAGCATCTTCCAAACCCACAAGCACTACCATCTAGAAGGACAAGAGCAGCAGACACATGGGAACACTACCACCTAAGAAGTTCCCCTCCAAGCCACTCACCATCCTGACTTGGAAATATATCCCTGTTCCTTCACTGTCACTGGGTCAAAATCCTGGAACTCACTCCCTAACAGCACTGCGGGTGTACCTAGACCAGACCACATGGACTGCAGCGGTTCAAGAAGGGAGCTCACCACCACCTTCACAAAGGCAATTAGGGATAGGCAATAAATGCTGGCCTAGCCAGCGACACCCATATCCCATGAGTGAATTAAAAAAAAAGGATATCTTCCTGCAGTCTGCAGCAATCCTTCTTGCTGCGTGGCCAATTTTTGTGTCATCTGCAAACTGCTTGATTATTCCCCCTACATTTTCGCCTGAAATCATCTCCTCAAGGAGTAGGACTACGAGGCAGGTTGTAAATTCACCCCAGCCAGAACGGGGGATCAAACCCCCTGCTGTTGGTACCAATCTGATACACACCGGCCATCCAACTGAGCCAACTGCCCCCCTTAAGACTTAAGGTGACTAGCAAAGGAATCAGAGATGACAGACAGAAAAACTTTTTTTTTAATGGAAGAGTGGTTAGGATTTGAAATATGCTGTCTGATAAGCTGGTGGAAACAGATTCAGTACAAGTATTTAAAAATAAACTGGATAAATACCGCAAGAAGAGAAAATTCCAGTTACATGGGAGAGTGGGACTAACTGGATTGCTCTTGGAAAGAGTCTGCACAGACTCGATGGGCTGAATGGCCTACTTCAGCGCTGGCATGTTCTATGATTCTATGTTATTTCTCCCAAAATACATCACTTCATATTTAGACTGGTGAAATGTGTAGACACATTGCAGGTGCAGCTTAATGTGACCTAATGTTTATTACTATTCTGTTCATTATTTTTAAAAAATTCATTCACAGGGTGTGGGCTTCGCTGTCTGGGTCAGCATTTACTGCCCATCCCTAGCTGCCCTTGTGAAGGTGGTGGTGAGCTGCCTTCTTGAACTGCTGCAGTCCATGTGGTATAGGTACACCCACAGTGCTGTTAGGGAAGGAGTTCCAGGATTTTGACCCAGTGACAGTGAAGGAACGCACCAAGTCAGGATGGTGAGTGACTTGGAGGGGAGCTTTCAGGCAGTGGTGTGTCTGCTGCCTTTATCCTTCTAGATGGTAGCGGTCGTGGGTTTGGAAGGTGCTGTCTAAGGAGCCTTGGTGTTCCTGCAGTGCATCAAGGCTCTTATGCTGTCAAATTTTGTAACATCTGCAAACTTCAAAATTGTATTCCCTGTACTCAAGTCCAGGTCATTTATATGTAATAACAAAAGCAATGGTCCTAAGACCAACCCCGAGAACCCTACTGCACACTTCCCTTCAGTCAATAAATATCCGTTTACCACGACTCTCTTTTCATACCCAAATTACCACTGTCCCTTTAATACCATGTGACCATATGTTTTTATTTTCCGAATAAATCTATTTTATCAAATGCCTTCTTAAAATCCATATATACATCTACTGCACTTACATCATTAACCCTTTCCATTACTTACAAAACTCAATCTGGTTAGTCAGACACAATTTGCCTTAATAATATCTCTCCTGGCTGTCCCTTATTAACCTATGCTTCTCTAAGTGAGAATTAATTTTGTCCTTGACAATGGTTTCTGGTAGTTTTCCCACTGACCTTAGGTTGACTGACCTGTGGTTACCAAATTTATTTCACTTCTTTTTTTGAACAGGTATGTAACATTTACAATCCTCCAGAATCGCTCCTATATCAAAGGAGGATCGAAAGATTGTAGGAAGAGTTTCCTACAATCTCCACCCTAGCCTCCATCAGCAACACAGAATGCATCCCATCTGGATTGGGTGACTTATTAACTTTGAGTGATGCCAATCTATTTAGTACATTCTATTTTTATCCTATCCAATATCTCTATTGCCCTTGGTGATGGGATTATGTTATCGTCAATACACACCCAGATGCTGCTCAATAATCATGTTGTCAGTTAGAGCTACGCGCTTCTTGTTGACTCTTGCTTGGCCCCGTTTCAGGATCAGTTCACGGGTGGATTTCAAATTGGGAAACCTATGAGTAGGAGAAAACAAGAGTTATAAAATGACTTGCATAATGCAGTGGGCACAGCATGCACAAATCAATATTACTACTGTACTGTAATGAAGTACAGGCAGTTTCCACTCCACACCACACTTTCCAATGTGGCACAAAGTCCACGCCTTTCTCCACAATCAACATGTCCATCATCCAGATATCATTCCCAAGTTCCCCTCCTGCGGTTTCGGTTCAATGTCTGTACATTGTCATGGTGCCCTGGACTGCCCATCTCTACATAGTCACCTATGGTTCAGTCAGCAGCACACGTGCCCAAATCAGGTCATGGGTTCAAGCTCTACTCCACAGACTTGAACCATGCATCAACAGCTTAATTTATATAGCAGCTTTAATGTAGTAAACATCACAAGGTGCCTCACAGGGGGCACTATCAAACAGAATGTAACACCTAACCACATAAGGAGATAGTAAGAAAGTAACCAAAAGCTTGAGCCAAAATTTACGGAGGGTCATAAAGCAGAAAAGAGGTAAAGAACTGCAGTTTAAGGTTGGAATTTCAGAGTTTGGGCCCAAGCAGCTGAAGGTATGGCTGCCAGTTATGGGGATGCACGAGAGACCAGAATTGGAGGAGACAGGAGCCAGAGAAAGGGTGGAGCCAGGCCACTGGGGGATTTGAACACAAGGACGAGGATTTTAAGATTGAGGCTTTGCCAATCCAGGAGCCAATACAGGCCAGCAATCAGTGGTGATAGGTGAACTGGACCTGGTACCAATTAGGATACAGGCAGCAGAGTTTTAATTGAGCTGACGTTTATTGAAGGTGGAAGATCAGCTAGGAGACCCTTGGAATAATCGAGTCTAGAAGTAACAAAGGTGTGGCTATGGTTCCAATACAAACATACATACGAAATAGGAGCAGAAGTAGGCCATTCAGCCCCTTGAGCCTACTCTGCCATTCAATAAGATCATGGCTGCTCTGTTTGTGTTTCGAATTCCACATTGCTATCTACCCCGATAACCTCTGATCCCCTTGTCTAACAAGAATCTATCTACCTCTGCCCTAAATATATTCAATGGCCCTGCCTCCACCCTCTTTGGAGGCAGAGAGTTCCAAACGTGTCTCAGCCCTCAGAAGAAATTTCTCATTTCTGTTCCTTCACTGTCCCTTGGAACTTCCACCCTAACAGCACTGTGGGTGTACCTGCACCACATGGACTGCAGCGGTTCAAGACGACAGCTCACCACCACCTTCTCAAGGGCAATTAGGGATGGACAATAAATGCTGGTCTAGCCAGCCACACCCATATCCCATAAATGAATAAAACAAAAAGGGCAACCCTTAATTTTAGAACAGTTCTCCCTAGTTCTGGACTCACCCACAAAAGGAAACATCTTTCTCATATCCACCTCATCAGCATGAACTGAGGCAGGCGAGGAGCCAGGCAACACAGTGCAGTACTGAGGGAGAGCTACATTGTCAGTGGAGAGCGTCACCAATTGCGTTAAAATGAAACACAATTAGAATATGCTTTAAATGGGTGACACCAGTACAGTTGGAAGAAAGTAGTTCTGGAATTCCTCAATATCGAGTCTGGACTCCTTGAAGCCTCATAGGATCAGGTCAAACACAGACATGGAAACTTCCTGTTGATTACCTCCTACTGCCCTCCCTCAATCAGTATTCCTCCATGTTGAGAACCACTTGGAAAAGTTACTGAGGCTAGCAAGGGCACAAAATGTACTCCGGGTGTTGAACTTCAATGTCCATCTGTAGTACTGATCGAGCTGGTTAAGTCTTAAGGACATATCTGCCAGACTAGGCCTGTGCCTGTTGGAGAGAGAACCATAAGAGGGAAATATCTACCTGACCTTGTGCTCACTAACTTACCTGTTGGAGATGCATTCATCCATGGCAGAATTTGTAGGTGTGGACAACACAGAGCCCTTGTGGAGACAAAGTCCTGTCTTCATACTAAGGGGGCCCTCCAATATGTTGTGTGGCACTACTACTCTGCTGAATGGAACAGGTTCAGAACATATCAAGCAGCTCAAAACTGGGCATCCATGAATTGAAGTAGCACCAGAATTGAATTCTACCACAATCTGTAACCTCATGGCCCAGCATATCCCTCACTCCACCATTACCATCAAGACAGGGGACCAACTTTGGTTCAATGAGGAGAGCCAAAGAGCATGCCAGGAATAGCAGCATACCTTAAAATAAGATGCCAACCAAATGAAATTACAACACAGGACCAGAAACACAGTACCAGCTTAAGTAGCATGCTATAGGTAGAGCTAAGTAATCCCACATCAATGGATCAGTTCAAAGCTCTGAGGCCACGAATGGTGGTGGACAATTAAACATCTAACAGGAGGAGTCTCCACAACCACCCCCATTTCAATGAAGCATCTGCAGCCGCCTTCTGGTAGAAATCCAGAGCGTTGATCCATCTTGTCTTCCTCATGAGGTCCTGATCATCACAGAATCATTAAGGTACAGGAAGCCATTTGGCCCAATGCAGGGGCTCTCAATGAGCATTATGACCTAGTGCCAGTGCCCTGCCTTTTCCCTGTACCCCTGCACATTATTTGAGTAGAAACAATCTAATGCCCTCTTGAATGCCTCAAATGAACCTGCCTCCACCGCACTTCCAGGCAGTGCATTCCAGACCCAAACCACTCGTGTGAAAAAGTTTTTTCTGACATCACATTTGCTTCTTTTGCAAATCAATTTAAAACTGTGCCCTCTTGTTCTTAATCCTTTGATGAGCGGGAAAAGCTTCTCTCTATCAACTCTGTCCAGCCTCCTCATGATTTCGAAAACTTATCAAATCTCCTCTCAGCCTTCTCCTCTCCAAGGAAAACAGTCACAACCTCTCCAATCTATCCTCACAGTTGAAGCTTCTCATCCCTGGAACCATTCTCGTAAACCACTTCTGCACTCTCTCCAATGTATTCACATCCTTCCTATAATATGGTGCCTAGAACTGTACACAATATTCCAGCTGAAGTCTAACGAGGGTCTTATATAAATTCAGCATAACCTCGCTCTTGTACTCTATGCCCCAATTAATAAAGACCAGGATACTATATGCTTTATTAACTGTCAGTCTTCAGCCAGTTCGATGCATTCCACAAGATATCAACAGATGGTTGAGTACACTGGATACACAAAAGACCATGGGCCCTGACAACATCACAGCTGTTGTTCTCAAGGCTTCTGCTTCAGAACTCACCCCCTAGCCAACCTGTTTCAGTATAGCTACAACTCTGGAATCTACCTGGCAATATGGAATATTGCCTAGAGGGGAGTGCTAGTGGAGAGTGCGAGAGGACGATGCTGGGACAGGCAGCCAGCAGCAGCTAGACAGAGCGAGAGGACCACCCTGGGGCAGGCAGCCAGCAAGCAGCGCCTAGAGAGTGAGAGAGGAGGACCCTGGGACAGGCAGTCAGCAGCACCTAGAGGAGAGGAGCCAGGCAGTCAACAGCACCTAGAAGACAGTGCGAGAGGACGACCCTGGGATAGGCAGTCAGCAGCGCCTAGAGGAGAGAGCGAGAGGAGGACCCTGGGACAGGCAGTTAGCAGCATATGGAGGAGAGTGCGAGAGGAGGACCCCGAGCTAGGGGGTCAGCAGCACCTGGCAGCTAACATCACAGGAGAAACCTAAGTTCATTGATTGCTGAGAAACTGCTGTTAGGCAGTGTCATCAAGTAGCTGAGAATTAGAAAAACACATTCTTTTTAAAAGGGGCTACTTACATTTAAGTAAGAAACACAAATACATAGGATATGAATCTGCCTTTGTCACTGAGTTTACTTTTTCAATAATTCACACACAGTCTGTGTTCTCCATCCAGTTTTGGCACCATCACAATAGGTGAACTCCAGTTACTGCAACTAGACTCTATAATGTCTTTCTGAAGCAGGAATTCGATTTCTTTTTGTACATGAGATAATTTTACTGGATTTAATCTATAAAGATGTTGCCTTATTGAAATGGAATCTCCCACATCTACATCATGCGTCGCTAAATTTGTTTTCCCCAGCTTATTCCCACAAATAGCTTCATGTGACTGCAACAGCTTTTCCAAATCATTTTGACACTTGTCTGGAAGGTAACTCATAATTATATTTTAATTTTTCAGTTCCCCCTCATTGTCCAATTTTATTAGAGGAAAGTCAATTTCAGAATCCTTCATTTCTACCTCTTTCCCTTTAGCTACTACTACTAATTCCTCCTTTTGGTTATCTTCCCTGTCAATGCGCTTTTTAAGCAAATTTACAAGACATTTCTTTCTTCTGTCTGGGGTATTTATTAAATAATTTACTTCACTCAATCTCTTTTCAATCCTGTAAAGCCCACTAAACCTTGCCACCTTTAATATTTCACCTGACACTGGTAACAAAACTAAACCTTTTCCTCAGCAACAAAACTACAAGCTTCGACCCTCTTATCTGCATTTGTCTTCATCACCTGCTGCAACATCTTTAAACGTTCCTTAGCTAACTCACATGCTCTTTTCAATCTTTCTCTGAATTTTGTCACAAAATCCAGGAGAGTAGTTTCTGAAATCTGACCTACTAGTTTCTCCTGAATCAACTTAAATGGTTCCCTTACTTCATGATCATAGATGAATTCAAAAGGACTAAATCCTATTCTTTCATTAGGGACATCCCTAATAGCAAATAACAAGAATGGAATTCCTCGATCCCAATCCTGTGGGTAGTCTTGATTATAAGCCCACATAGTTTTTAAAGTTTGATGCCATCTCTCTAACGCACTTTGTGATTCAGGGTGATAAAGCTGAGGACTTAAACTGTTCTATCCCCAGGCTGTTCATTACTTCCTTAAACAGACATGAAATTCGAACCCTGATCTGACTATATTTCTTTTGGCAACCCATATCTTGTAAAAAAAAAATTTGGTCAATTCCTCTACAATTCTCTTTGCTGTAATACTTCGTAAAGGTACTGCTTCTGGAAACCCAGTAGACATATCCATGATTGCCAACAAATACTGATTTCCACTTCTGGTCTTAGGGAGGGGCCCTACACAATCAGTCATGACCCTGGTAAAAGGTTCCTCAAATGCTCGAATCCGAATTAAAGGTGCAGGTGCACTACTTGAGGTTTTCCTGTCACCTAACAGATGTGACATGATTTACAGATTTTAACTACATCTTTATGCAGTCCAGGTCAATAAAAATGTTTTTGTATTTTTGCCTGAGTTTTCCAAATTCCTAAATGTCCAGCTATTGGGATTTCATGAGCTTTCATTTCTGTATCCCGATGCTATGATTATTTGATGTGCTATTGCCCACTTCTCATTTGCTGGAATATGAAACGGTCTCCATTTCCTCATTAACACATTACCTTTAAGGTAATAACATTCTGGAATACATTCTGCCTCTGTTTCCAAATAAACTGTCTGATATAACTTCTTTATTCGTGAATCCTTCTGCTGTAACTCACCGAACTAAACGCTTCTGCCTCATTCTCTTCCACCTTCTCTTCCTGCACAATCTTTTCAAAGACAGATCCAGCTAATTGGATGTCAGCATCCATCCCCTGCCTTTTAGATTCCTTCTCTTCCTGTTTCAACCTGAGAGTTTGTAATTTCATTACTACACAACCTGGAAACAATCCAGGATGTTCCTTCTGCAACATCTCTGATGAATGCATCTCCACAGGCTGCTCGACTACAGTAAGCATCACAAACATTTGTGACCCAGCTATATCATTACCTAAGATAAACTGAACTTCTGCAATGGGCAATTTTTTGACTACTTCAACAATCACGTCACCTGTTTTTACTTACTTTTTAAATTTACCTTCCACAATGAATAGGTTTAGCATCTCCACGAATTCCACTTATCACCACTCTTTCCTGCAATACTCCGTCTGGATAACAAATAGCACTATCCCATAACATTAAGGGCTGACTAGCCCCTTTGTCCCTTAAAATTTTTAACATCTTTGCCTGCTCCACCCTGTACACATGGAAATACTTTCCCTTCACACACAAAATCTTCAAACATTGCTGTAACCTGCCCTTCTAAACTCCCTTAGGTAAATTGTGAATACATTCCCACTTCTTTACCTACCACTGATTCTTCCTGCTCCACCTGTGCACAAACCACTGTTTTTTCTTGCCCCTGCAACTCAGGACCCACAGTACTCTTATTTCCAGGACTATTCTGCATTCCAAGTACTGCAATAGGTTTTCCCTGTAACCTCCAACACACTGACTTTGTGTGCCCTACCTTATTACAGTGAAAACATTTCAGTGTCACTTCTACCCTCAGTATCTTCCTTTCCAGTCTGAGGAGAAACTTTCTGAAAATGTTCAGCTGCTCCTTCTCTTCCCTGGCTAGCTGCCTTCCTTTCACCTTCCCACTTTCTATCCTTCTTGGGTTTAAAAGGGTAGCGGAAAAAATTTATATCAATAGACTAACTCAATCATCAGCTATCTCTGCTGCTTGCCTTACTATTTTAACCCTCTGTTCCTCCACATGAGCTCCAACTACCAAAGGAATTGTATCTTTAAATTCTTCCAAAAGAATTACTTCTCTAAGTGCTGCACATGTTGTCCCTACCTTTAGTGCCCGTATTCACCAGTCAAAATTACTTTGTATTACTCTCTCAAACTCAATATCAGACTAGGCTGTTTCCTTACATTCCAAAATTTCTGCCTGTATGCACCAGGAACCAACTCATATGCACTCAAAGTAGCCGTTTTTAACTGCATCATAATGCCCCGATACCTCTTCTGACAACGATGCACATACTTCGTGAGATCTATCTACCAATCTAAACTGTAAAAGCAATGTCCAGATTTCAAGTGGCCATTTAATTTGCTTAGCTATCTTCTCAAACAAAATAAAGAATGCCTCCAACACCCCTTTCCTCAAACTTTCCTCAAACTGTACCAAATTAAACATCTCCCCACTTGGTTTTGGGTTGGAAGTGGTTGTTTATACATCAGTTCCTTCCTCAGCATCTGAAGTCACTTTTTTAAGCTCCAGCCTTTTAAACTGATATTGCCTTTCCCTTTCCTGTTCTCTTTCTTCCATTGCTAATTTCTCCAGTTCCCTTTCCTGTTTTCTTTCTCTCTCCTGCCTTTCTGCTTGCTCCCTTTTAAATACTCATACTCTTTCCTTTTCCTCTAATTCAAGTTTTTAATTTCCATTGCTTGTTCAAGTTCAAACTTCTTCATTTGTAACTGAAGTCTCACTACCACCAGCTGTGACTCACTAGTTCCAGATATCCTTTCCAATTTCAAATGCTCTTCTATTACTTCAATTATGTTCACTTTCTTTGCCCCTGCGGTCAATCCTAACTGCAACTTATCCTCCAATTCTGTTAACTGTGCCTTCATTACTTTTTGTAAACCAATCAGGGTTACATCTCCTATTCCCAGAAAAGTCTTAGCAATTGTTAAAGCCATATTTGCAGTCTAACCACCTTAAAATCCCTCAACACCAACTGAGTTCAATGTACTTCTCATAGCCTTAAGATTCACCAACTCCAAATTAATCAAGAAATTTCAAAAATCCCACAAACAGCCCCAAATTTGTTATGATATGGCAGGTGGCATTTGCAAGGCTGATCAAATCCACAAGTGAAACCTGGCCACGCTATCTCAGCAATTTTGCAATTTGTATTTATTACAAGAAGGCTGGTGCACTGAAGTCAGAAGTAATGAGTCCACAACCACTTTTAGGTTTTAAAGATTAAGTTATAACATTTATTAACAAAAGAAAAAACTAACACACATACAGGGTTACAGTTACAACAGTTCCCAAAATTTCTAACCAGACTTCCTGCAACCAGACTTCCTGCAACCAGACTTCCTGCAACCAGACTTCCTGCAACCAGACTTCCTGCAACCAGACTTCCTGCAACCAGACTTCCTGCAACCAGACTTCCAGCAACCAGACTTTCAGCTACACACCCCCTTTAAGTCCAAGTAGATTTCAAATTTACAAAGTCATCCAGCAATATTACCAGAAGCACCCAATGGACAATGGAATTCCAAAGGCTTTTAACACAACTTTGGTTACTGGAACAGTAAATTTCTGCAGGGCAGCAAGAGGCTTTTCCCCCAAGTCTGTTTCACACAGTCAGCTTTCCAGGTCTCACGGCCACACCTCGCACAGTTTTCCATCCTTCTTTAAATATATTTTATCCCTTTTGATTTGTAAACCCCATTGTTTCCACTTGTCTTTAGAAGTTATTTTTCCCAGAATATAACAATCTTTCATGTTATCATTACGGCCAGCGCTTTTGGGAAAAATCAACTTAATAACCTTGCCTTATTTATCTTGCCAGCTGCAAACATTTTCCATGTCCCTTTGAAAATCAAACACCTTTCCCACTTAGATAAAAATGCAAATTTCATTCATACTGTCACTGCTGAGACCCCATCCGAGTTTACACATTTCCATTTCAAACCCTGTTTTACACCTCACTTCTTTGATAATTTAAATCTTGCCATCTAATCATCCCTAGCTGAATTAAATTTGCCCCACAGAACCATACACACACAAGACTGCTTTAAAGTATCCCACAATAGTATTCGGAAAAATATAATAGTTCCTTGACAACAGATGAGGATCCAGAGAGTTGGAGGCCTGCGAGCATTATTGGTGCGAGGGACAGGCCAGAAAATTATAGGCTGGTCAGTCTGACTTCAGTGATGGGCAAATTATTGGAAATAATTCTGAGGGACAGGATAAATTAGAAAGTCACAGATTGGTCAGGGATAGTCAGCATGGTTTTGTTAGGGGAAGATCATCTTACTAAAATAATTGAATTTTTTGAGGAAGTAACAAGGAGGATTGATGAGGGTAGTGCAAAGGATGTTGTCTACATGGATTTCAGTAAGCCATCTGTCAAGGTCCCACATGGCAGACTTGTCAGAAAAGTGAAAGCCTATGGGATACAGGGGAAGGTGGCAGGTTGGATCCAAAATTGGTTCAGCGACAGGAAACAAAGGGTATTGGTTGATGGATGTTTTTGCGAATGGAAAGCAGCTTCAGATGGTATTCCACAGGGCTCAGTGTTGGGTCCCTTTCTGTTTGTTGTATATATTAATTATTTAGACTTAGATATGGGAGACAAGTTTGGGAAATTTGCAGATGACACAAAAATTGGCCATGTAGTTGACAGTGAAGAGGATAGCTATCAATTCCAGAATTATATCAATGGTTTGGTTGAGTGGGCGGAGAAATGGCAAATGGAATTCAATCTGTAAAATTGTGAGGCAATGCATTTGGGGAAGGCAAACAAAGCAAGGGAATATGCAGTAAATGGGAAGTTATTGAGGGGTTGAGGAAGAGAGAGACTTTGGAGTGCATGTCCACAGGTCCTTGAAATTGGCAGGACAGATGGACGAGGTGGTCAAGAAAACATATGGCATGCTTTCCTTTTTTGGTGAGGTATTGAATACAAAAATAGGGGTGTAATGATGGAACTGTATGAAATGCTGGTTAGGCCACAGCTGGAATTTTGTGTCCAGTTCTGGTCACCAAATTACAGGAAGGACATAATTGCTCTGGAGAGAAGGCAAGTGGATCTACAAGAATGTTGCCAGGGCTTGAAAATTGCAGTTATGCGGAGAGATTGGATAAGCTGGATTAGTTTTCCTTAGAACAGAGGGAGCTAAGGGGTGACCTAATTGAGGCGTACAAATTATGAGAACCCTAGATAGGGTAGACAGGAAAGATGTGTTTCCCCGAGCTGAGGGGTCAATTACAAGGTGATTGGTAGAAGGATTAGAGGGGACATGAGGTAAAACTTTTTCAACCAGAGGATGGTGAGCATCTGGAATTTACTGCCTAAGTTGGTGGTTGAGGCTGAAACGCTCAACTCGTTTAAAAGCGTCCTCCCTGCTGCTTGCCGTTTCAACACTCCACCCTGCTCTCATGTCCACATGTCCGTCCTTGGCCTGCTGCAATATTCCAGTGAAGCTCACCGCAAAATGGAGGACAGCACCTCATCTTCCGAGTAGGCACTTTACAGCCTTCCGGACTTAATATTGAGTTCAACAATTTCAGATCATGAGCTCTCTCCTCCATCCCCACCCCCTTTTTCCAATAATTTATAATTTTTTTACAACGATATTTTTTTCTTTTCCCTATTTTTAAATTTATTTTGATCTTTTGTTTTATCTCCACCTTTTAGCCCATTTCAATCCCTTCCCCCTCACCCTACCCGCACTAGGGCCATCTGCCACTAGCTTGCTTCCCTTAATGTCCCAATTAGCATATCCTATAGATAATATCACCACCATCAACACCCCTTTGTCCTTTTATCTATGACATCTTTGGTAGTCTTTTCTTGGCTTCCACCTATTACTGGCCCGCTATCGAGCTCTCCTGCCCCACCCCCTTCTACCAGCTTATATTTCATCTCATTTCTATGTCTTAGTTCTGAAGGGTCATATGGACTCGAAACGTCAACTGTATCCCTCTCTGCAGATGCTGTCAGACCTGCTGAGTTTTTCCAGCATCTGCAGTATTTTGCTTTTATCATTTAAAAGGTACCTGGATCTGCATCTGAAGTGCTGTAACCTGCAAGGCTACAGACCAGATGCTGGAAAGTGGGATTAAAATGAGCAGCTAGTTTCTTTTTTCTCTTTTTGGCTGTCGCAGACACGATGGGCTGAATGACCTCTTTCTGCACCGTAGCTTTTCTATGGTTCTATGTTCTGTCCACAAATACAGAACAAATGCAATCCAGCCAATTACTGCCCCTGTCTACACTCAATCATCAGCAAAGTGACATTGGTATTATCAACAATGCTACAAAGCAGCGCTTATCAATAACTTCGCTGATGCTCAGTTTGGATTTCACCAAAGCGATTATTCAAAGATATAAAGTGCTCAAGAAAAACAGGGAAGGCAAACAAGGAGGTAGACAGGTAGTACTGATTCGGGAAGACATTGCAGAGTTGAAAAGGGAGGATGCCCTTCAGGGCAAGACAGAAACCATTTGGTTAGAGTTGAAAAGCAAAAGAATATGATCACACTACTGGGGGTGTTTCTATAGGTCTCCAAATTGAGAGAGATGCAGGAGCAAATCTGCAGGGAAATCACAGAGATGCGCAAGGACTACAGAGTGACACTGGGGGACTTAATTAATTGGGATGTTAGAGAAGGGGAAAGGAGGGGGGAGGAATTTTTGAAGTGCGTTCAGAAGAACTTCGTTAATCAGTATGTTCTCAGTCCAACTAGGAAGGAGGCACTGCTGGATCTGGTGCTGGGAAATGAGACGGCCAAATGGACCAAATGTCTGTGAAGGAACACTTGAGTAAGAGTGATCATCATATTTTAGGGTTTAGATTAGTGATGAAGAGCAAGGAAAATCTGAAGTAGAACTTCTAAATTGGAAGATGGTTAATTTCAATGGGATGAAATGGGATCTAGTCGAGGTAAAATGGAACAAACACTGACAGGAAAAACTGTAACACAACAATAGGTGATCTTTAAGGAGGAGATGTTTCAGTATAGGCTAGGTATATTCCCACAAAAGAAAAAGTAGAGGAACCACAGCCAGAGCTCATTGTACGATGAGGGAGATAGAGAATATGCATCTCAGGCGAATTCTTCAAGTGAGCACCGGGCCAAATACATAAAGTTGAGCAGGGGAGTGAAGGGGAAAATAAGACTGGCAAAGAGAGAATATGCGAATGTAAAAGGGAAACCAAAATTCTTCTACTGCATTTAAATAGTAAGTGGGTACTAAGAAGTGGGGTGAGTCCTAATAGGGACAAAAAGTGACATATGCTTAGAGGTGCCGAACCAGGTGAGAAAACCAAACAAAATACTTTGTTTATTAAGGAAGGGGAAGCTGACAAAATATCGATAGAAGTACAGATGGTAGAGATAATAGATGGGCAGCTTGTACTGGAAAGGCTGGTTATGCTCAGAGTGGATATAGTGGCCTAGATGGTTTGCATCCCAGGTTGCTAAAATGGAAGTGAAGACAGCGTAAGGGTTTTCCATAACCTTCCAGTCTTCCCTAGATATGAACATACCTAGTACCTCAAGCTGTTGAGTTTGACATCAATGGTTTTAAAGTTTAAGAAACAATAATCAGGGGGCGGGAGGAAGAAAATCAACAAGCACTTGACGAGGTTTGAGTTAATTAAGGAAAGCCAGTATGGGTTAGTAAAAGGCAGATTGTGTTTGACTAATCAAAGTAAATATTTTGATGAAGAAACAGAAAAGGTTGATGGAGGGAAAGTAAATGGATGCTTAAGAAAACGTTTGACAACGTACCACATAAAATTGAAGGGATATTTGATAGAAGTGTACAAGATTTTGATAGGTTTAGAAACAGTAGACAAAGAAAAGCTGCTCTCATTAGTTGATTGTAAAAGGATTAGAGTACATAGATTTAAGGTTTTGGGCAACAGATGTAGGGGGATTGTGAGGAAGAACATTTTTTTAATGCAACAAATAGCAATCATGTGAAACTTGCTGTCTAGGAGGGTATTGGAAGCAGAGACAATCAATGATTTCTAAAGGAAATTGGACGGGCACCTGGGGGAAAATAAACTTGCCGGGTTACAGGGAGAGGGTGGGGACTGATTGAACTGTTCAATTAAGAGCTGGCATGGTCTCAATGGGCTGAATGGACAACTATGTTGTAATGATTCTATGACCAATTGGCTCCAGACCTTGTTACAGCCTTGGTTTAAATATGGGCAAAAGTGCTGAATTCCAGAGGTGAGGTAAGAATGAGTGTCCTTGGCATCAAGCTGGACATGACCAAGTGTGGGAGCAAGGAGTCCTGTAAAACTAAACTCAGTGATTATCAGAGGAAAGATTTCTTCACTGGCTGGAGTAATACCAAGCACAAAGGAAGGTGGTTGTGGTTGTTGTAGGCCAATTTTAACAGCCCCAAGGCATCACTACCAGCATTCCTCAGGGTAGTGCCCTACCTACAACTGTTTCATCAATGGCTTTCCCTCATCATAAGGTCAGAAGTAGGAACGTTCGCTGACGAGTGTACAATGTTCAGTTCCATTCGTGATTCCTCAGATCCTGAAACAGTCAGTGCCCGCCTGCAGCAACATTTAGTTTTGGGCAGAAAGAGGCAACTAACATTTATGCCACACAACTGTCAGACAATGACCATCTCTAAAAAGAGAGTATCTAACCACCTTCCATCTCTGAACCCCACCACCATCTAACTGGGATCACTGGTGACCAGAAATTTACCTGGAACAGCCACATAAACACTGTTGGCTACAAGAACAGGTCAGAGGACGGGAATTCTGCAGTGGGCAATTCACCTCCTGACTCCTAAAGCCTCTCCACCATCTACAATGCACAAATCAGAAGTGAGTTGGAATACTTGCTTGGTTGGGCGCAACTCCAACAGCACTCAAAAAGATGATACCTATCCAAGACAAAGCCACCCAGATAACTGGCACCCAAACCACCACATTAAACATTCATTCCCTCCACCACCGACACAGTGTGTACCATGTAACCACAGCAACATGCCATGGCATACTTCAAGAACACCTTTCAGACCCATGACCTCGACCATCTACAAGAATAGGCATATGCATGGAAAAGCACCACTTTCTAGCTTCATTCCACATTACAGATCACCTTATGACTTGGAACTATATCGCTGTTCCTTCATTGTTGCTGGGTAAAAATCATCAAACTCCATACCTAACAGCACTGTATGTCTACATGGACCACATAGACTGCAGCAATTCAAATTAGGGATGGGCAACTCTGGCCTTGCCAGTGCCAAATACTCATCATGGGATGTAGTTGTGAATATAAAAGTGATCAAAGCTACAACCACTGCAATTTATTCAGTGCTAAGGAACAAAAAACTGCACAACTAATGTACCAAATCACTTAGTGAGAGAGGACACTGAGCAAATTAGACACAGTACCTTTGAATAAGTCAGAGCAATGCAGCAAAGACACTGAGCAAACAACATATCTGACACTGTGCTATTCTGCCCACTATTGAAGAGGTTAAGAAAAATGCATTTTAGGCACAGATTCTGCATACATTTCTGAGCTAAATGATGGTCAGATTCGGAGTTGCACAAGTCCGAATCTTGAACACTGACTCAATTTACAACCAATCATTGACAAATAAGTTACAGTGACTGTGGTAGGAGAAATTTCAGCAGCAATATATCTTTAGGCAGCAGTTCATGGGAAAATGCTGTCTGGGATTAGTGATTTTATGACAACAGGTTTCCTTCTATTCTTGAAGAACAATCTTACAGTCAGGCAAATATAACATTGATCAGGTAATAGGTCCTTTGGAACCTGGGTTTTTGTTGTCATGGTGTCTATAACACGCAAATCAACAGTTCATGAGTAAACCAATCAGCAAGATGTCAGATTCATGGGGATCCTTACCCCCAGGCAACGTAGGGCTCCACCATTTTCAGCATTTTCAATGATGTCTTGTTCAATTTGACAAAGGTCCCACTGTAGAGTTTGCGAAGCCTCAACATCTGAACAATTTTCCGCACCTTTGGACTGACCCCATGAATCCTGCCAAAACCAAACATATTTAGCTGACTGAAGTAAAGATTGGACATTAGTCAATAACATCTTTGCACCGATGGGGACGCAGAGAGCAGTGGGAGGGAGACCAGACCTGGGGGGGAGGGGGCAGGTGTGAGAACAGTCTTCCCGGTGACACGGTCAAGGTTTTGGGCAGGTGGGGGCAAGTTGAGAGATGGGTGGGGTGGGAGACAGGAGTGAGATAGGGATGTAGGGGAGAGGAGAGCGCAGGGATGGGGGTGGGCGGAAAGGGCTGGGGCAAGACAGAGGGGTGAGGAGAGAGGGGGAGCAGGGCAGATGGTGGGAGGAAGTGGGGCAGAGGGGTGTGAGAGTGGTGTGAAGGGGTAGAGGGAAGGTGATGCAGGTGTGAGGGAATGGAGGGAGAGGGAATCAGAGGGTGAGGGGCCAGGCAGGACCATGCCTAGCAGGACTGGCAAGAACAATGCTCCTTCTTGTACAGAGGTTCCCTGCCTCCTGTGCTTGCTGTTGCTCCAATCACAACTCTGCAGTCAGTTCCTGCTCTCCCTGAATGTTCTCTTATTCTTTCATGAGATGTGGGCATTGCTAGCAAGGCCAGCATTTGTTGCCTATCCCTAATTGCCCCTAAACTGAGCGGCTTGCCAGGTCATCGCAGAGGGCAGTTAAAAGTCAATCACATTGCTGTTGATCTTGAGTCACATGTAAGCCAGAACAGATAAGCATAGCAGATTTCCTTCCCTGAAGGACATTACTGAATTTGTGAACCAGATGTGTTTTCACAACAATCGATGATAGTTTCACTGGCTGAGATTAGCTTTCAATTCCACATTGTATGAAATGAATTGAAATTTCGCCTGCTGTTGTGGTGGGAATTGAACACACGCTCTCAGCGCATTTGCCTGGGCCTCTGGACTACTAGTCCAGTGTCATTATCACTATGCCAGCATCTGACAGCAAAGTTGCAGTTTTTTAAACCCCCATTCCTTAGACTAGCTCTGAAGGTCAGAACATATATTTAAAATGGCAGAATTCCGAGACGCCAATGTCGGAAATCCGCCAAATGGCAGAAATTTCTCATCCCTGGATGATACTCACGGTCTGAGCCGCACTGCAAACACCAACTTCTGTCCCACGGGCACTTCAGTCTGACCCGGTTTTTTTGCCATTCGAACAAACCGCACTTCATCGTGGTACTTCCGCTTGGAGTCTCTTATAAAATTCTCAACTCGTTTAAACCGAATCTGCTTCCCCTTCTGAAGCTGAAATGATACAAGTGCAATTCATATCTAAATTAGAATCAATGTACAAAGAGTGACCCGTTCAGTGCCCGACTCAAGAAGAACATTTTAAATATCAACTCTTAAGTCTCAATTAAAATTCATCAGTTATTTTGAAAAGTTTTGTATGATGCACAATCAGGTACATCCTTTGCAATTTTAGGCAACATTCCTCATAAAACACTCAGATTGGCTACTCTCTCCACGTCTTATGCCCAATTGGCTACTTTCCCAGACAAAGCCTCATTTAACACCTCATCTGAAAGACCAATGCAGCACTCCTTTAATACTATGCTCGTGTTGTACAATCTGACTCAGAGGCAAGAGTGCCACCATTGAGACAGAGAATAGGCTTAAGATATTTCAACCATCTTTGTGCTTGGGTATAATAGCATCGTGAATCAGTGTTCCTGGATTAGCAATCCTGAGGCTAATGATCCTAAAACACAAGTTAAGATCCCAACAAGTCAGCTGGGGAATTAAGTTCGATTAAATAAAACCCAAAATGAGAAGCTAATGCCAGTAAAAGTTACAACAAAACTTCTGAGTAGTCATTAAAAACCATTTGATTCACAAATGTCCTTTAGGTAAGAAAATTAAAGTATAAGAAGAGACTGGCAGCTAACATAAAAAGGAATCCAAAGTCTTCTAAAGGAATAAAGGTGGTAAATGGACAAGTGGGGCCAATTAGGGACTAAAAAGGCGATTTATTCATGGAGGCAAAGGGCATGGATAAGATACTAGTACTTTGCATCCGTCTTTACCAAAGAAGATGCTTCTAAAATCAGCATGAAGGAAGTGGTAGTTGAGACACTAGGTAGGTTAAAAATTGATAAGGAGGAAGTATTAAAAAGGCTGGCTGCACCTATAGTCGATAAGTCACCAGGACCTGAACAGATAAATCTGAGGTTGCTAACGGAAGTAAGGGTGGAAATTGCAGAGGCACTGGCCATAATCTTTCAATCTTCCTTTGATTTAATGGTGGTGTCAGAGAACTGGAGAATTGGAAATGTTAATCTCTTGTTCAAAAAAGGTGTAAGAATAAGCCAAGTAACCCCAAGGCAGTAAGTTTAATCTCTGCATTTAGTGACAAGTCATTTGGACAAATGTGGATTAATTAAAGAAAGTCAACAAGGATTTGTGTTAAGGACAAATTCTGTTAATTGAGTTTTTGAGACAGTTAACAGAGAGGGTTTTGTGGTTAATGTGGTGTACGTGGGCTTGCAGAAGGCATTTGATAAAGGGCCACACAATAAGCACAACAATAAAGTTAAAGCCCATGGAATGAAAGGACAGTGACATCATGGATATGAAGTTGGCGGAGTGACGGCAAACAGTAGTGGTGCGACATTTGTCTTTCAGGTTGGAGGAAGTTATATTATGGGCTTTCCCAGGGGTTCAGTATTATGACCACTGCTTTTATTGATCGATATTTAAGATTTGAATGTGCAAGGCAAGATTTCAAAATTTGCTGATGACACAAGACTTGGAAGAATTGCGATCTGTGAAGAGGATAGTGATAGACTTCAAAAGGACTTGGGCAGAATGGTGGAATGGGTGGACATGTGGCAGATGAAATTTAATGCAGAGAAATGTGAAGAACAAAGAGAGGTAATACAAAATAAAGGACACAATTCTAAAGGGCTGCAATAGCAGAGGTACCTAGGGATATACTCCTTTTTTAGAAACAAAATCAATAAATTAAACTAAAAATCAATGAGGGGTGACAGCCCCTGGTGGGGCACTGTAACTAAAACAAAAACGTGAAATGAAGTTTACAAAACTAAACTAAAATGTAATTTCCTCAGATGATGCAACCCAGCCCTCATGGTGCCCACTGATCACAGAAAGGCTCTAGCATCCTGGTGGACACCACATGCTCCCTCTCCAGGGCCACCAGGCCATGAATGCAGCCGTGGTAAAGAGGCAGACAGTCGGGCCAGACAACCCCCTCAACTGCCTGCTGCCTGGAACTGTAATGCACCGTCCATGGCCATGAAGTCCCAGGGTGTGATTGGAACCCAGAGCTTCTGGCCCAGAGGTAAACCTGGGGATATATGTGCACAAAGTCATCGACAGTGGAAGGTCAGGTTGAGAAAGGGTTAATAAGGTATCCTAGGTTTCACAAATAGACACACAAAATGCAAAAGCAAGGGGGGTATAGCGAACCTTTATAAAACACTGGTTTGGGCTCAGCTGGAATACTATGTCGAATGGTTGGCAACATATTTTAGGAAGGATGTGAAGGTATTAGAGAGAGTGCAAAAAGATTTACAATAGTTTCGAGGATGAGGGACTTCAGAGGACAGACTAAGAAAGGCTGTTCTCCTTAAAAAAAGTGTAGGTTGAGAGGAGATTTGATAGAAGCGCACAAAATCACGAGGGGCCTGGATAGAGTACATAGGGAAATATTATTCCCATGAGCAGAAGGGTCAAGAACCACAAGACATAGGAGCAGAAATTAGGCCATTCGGCCCATCGAGTCTGCTCCTCCATTCAATCATGGCTGATAAGTTTCTCAACCCCATTCTCCTGCCTTTTCCTCATAAGCTTTGATCCCCTTACCAATCAAGAACCTATCTATCTCGGTCTTAAATACACTCAATGACCTGGCCTCCACAGCCTTCTGTGGCAATGAACTTCAGATTCACCACTCTCTGGCTAAAGAAATTTCTCCTCATCTCTGTTCTAAAAGGTCTTCCCTTTACTCTGAGGTTGTGCCCTCGGGTCCTAGTCTCTCCTACTAATGGAAACATCTTCCCCACGTCCACTCTATCCAGGCCTTTCAGTATTCTGTAAGTTTCAATCAGATCCTCCCATATCCTTCTAAACTCCATCGAGTATAGACCCAGAGTCCTCAAACGTTCCTCATATGTTAAGCCTTTCATTCCTGGGATCATTCTCATGAACTTCCTCTGGACCCTCTCCAGGGCCAGCACATCCTTCCTGAGATACGGGGCTCAAAATTGCTCACAATATTCTAAATGTGGTCTGACCAGAGCCTTATAAAGCCTCAGCAGCACATCCCTGCTTTCATATTCTAGTCCTCTCGAAATATTGCATTTGCCTTCCTAACTACCGACACAACCTGCAAGTTAACCTTAACAGAATCCTAGACTAGGACTCACAAGTCCCTTCGCACTCCAGATTTCTGAATTCTCTCCCCATTTAGAAAATAGTCTATGCCTCTATTCTTCCTACCAAAGTGCATGACCTCACACTTCCCCACGTTGTATTCCATCTGCCACTTCTTTGCCCATTCTCCTAACCTGTCCAAATCCTTCTGCAGCCTCCTCGCCTCCTCAATACTACCTGTCCCTCCACCTATCTTTGTATCATCTGCAAACTTAGCCAGGATGCCCTCAGTTCCTTCATCTAGATCACTAATGTATAAAGTGAAAAGTTGTGGTCCCAACACTGACCCCTGCGGAACTCCACTAGTCATCGGCCGCCATCCTGAGAAAGACCCCCTTATCCCCACTCTCTGCCTCCTGCCAGACAGCCAATCTTCTATCCATGCTAGTACCTTGCCTTTAACACCACGGGCTCTTATCTTACTGAGCAGCCTCCTGTGCGGCACCTTGTTAAAGGCTTTCTGGAAGTCCAAGTAGATAACATCCATTGGCTCTCCTTTGTCTAACCTACTCATTACCTCCTCAAAGAATTCTAACAGATTTGTCAGGCATGACCACCCCTTGATGAAAACATGCTGACTTTGCCCTATTTTACCATGCACTTCCAAGTATTCTGAAATCTCATCCTTAATAACAGACTCTAAAATCTTACCAAGGACCGAGGTCAGGCTAATCAGCCTGTAATTTCCCGTCTTTTGCCTCACTTCCTTCATAAACAGGGGGGGGGTTACATTAGCGATTTTCCAGTCCTCTGGGACCCTCCCTGACTCCAGTAATTCCTCAAAGATCACCACTAATGCCTCCATTATCTCTTCAGAACTCTGGGGTGTAATCCATTTGGTCCAGGTGATTTATCCACCTTCAGACCTTTCAGTTTTCCTCGCACCTTCTCCTTGGTAATGGCCACCATACTCACCTCTGCCCCCCGACTCTCTTGAACTTTGGGGATGTCACTCATGTCTTCCACTGTGAAGACTGATGCAAAGTACCTATTCAGTTCCTCTGCCATTTCTTTGTTCCCCACTACTACTTCTCCAGCATCATTTTCCAGTGGCCCAATGTCCACTTTTGCCTCTCTCTTACACTTTATATATCTAAAAAAAACTTGCAATCTTCTTTTATATTACTGGCTAGTTTACCCTCATATTTAATCTTCTCCCTCCTTATTTCTTTTTGTTGTCCTCTGTTGGTCTTTGTAGGCTTCCCAATCCCCTGGTTTCCCACTGCTCTTCGCCGCATTGTATGCTTTTTCTTTAGCTTTTATGCTGTCCCTGACTTCCCTTGTCAGCCATGGTTGCCTCATCCTCCCTTTAGTATGCTTCGTCTTCCTAGGGATGAATTTTTGCTGTGTCTCCCAAATTACTCCCAGAAACTCCTGCCATTGCTGTTCCACTGTCTTTCCTGCTAGGCTCATCTCCCAGTCAATTCTGGCCAGCTTCTCCCTCATGCCTCGGTAGTTGTCTTTATTCAACTGTAATACCGTTACATCTGATTCCAGCTTTTTCCCCTCAAATTGCAGAGTAAATTCTATCATATTATGGTCACTTCCTCCTAAGGGTTCCTTCACCTTAAGCTCCCTTATCAAATCTGCCTCATTACACATCACTAAATCTAGAATTGCCTGTTCCCTAGTGGACTCCACCACAAGCTGCTCCAAAATGCCATAGACATTCCACAAATTCCTTTTCTTGGGATCCATTACCAACCTGATTTTCCCAGTCTACCTGCATACTGAAATCCCCCATGATCACTGTAACCTTGCCTTTCTTACAAATCTTTTCTATCTCCTGGTGTATCTTATGCACCACATCCTGACTACTGTTCGGAGGCCTGTACATAACTCCCATTATGGCTTTTTCACCTTTGCGGTTCCTCAGAGGACAGTGATTTAAGCTGAATGGCAAAAGAACCTAGATGAGTTTATAGAATGTTTTCTGGATAGCTTCTTAGAATAGCATATTCTGGTGCCAACCAGAGAGCAGGCTATACTGCACCTGGTATTGTGCAAGGAGATAGGATTAATTAATGACCTCATAGTGAAGGCACCCCTAGCATCAATCATAATATGGCTGAATTTTACATTCAGTTTGAGGGAGAGGAGAGGGGGTCTAAGACTGGCATTTTAAACTTAAATAAAAGGAATTATGAGGGCGTGAAAGTAGAGCTAGCTAAAATTAAGTGGCAAATTAGGTTAAGGGTATACATCAATATAGATGCAGTGGCAGACATTTATGGGGATATTTCAGAATACACAGAAATAGATACATTCCAACGAGCAAGAAAAATTCCAATGGGAGGACCTTCTGTGATTAACTAAAGTTAATGATAGTATCAAACTTAAAGAAAATGCATATAATTGCTCAAAGATGGGCAGGTCAGAAGATTGGACAGAATATAAAAATCAGCAAAGAAAGACTAAAAGATGAATAACAGAAAAATTAGAGTACAAGAGAAAGCTAGCTAAAAAGAGAAAGAGAGATAGTAAGAGTTTCTGTAGACATTTAAAAAGAAAAGAGTTAACAAAGTGAGCATTGGTCCTATAGAAAGTGAGTCTGGCGAATTAATAATGGAAAATAATGAGATGTCAGATGAAGTGAACAGGTATTTTCCATCGGTTTTTACTATACAGGATACAAGTAACATCCCAAAAATGGCTGTAAATCAGGAAGTGAAAGAGAAGGAGGAACGTGAGTAAATTACAATCAGTAACATGGTACTGAGCAAATTGTTGGAGCTGCAGGCACAAGTCCATGGGCCTGGATGGACTTCATCCTAGGGTTTTAAAAGACGTGGCTAGTGAGATAATTGATGCATTGGTTTTATTTTTCCAAAATTCCCTAGATTTGGGGAAGGTTCCATTTGATTGGAAAATAGCAAGAGTAACCCCTTTATTCATAAAAAGAGGGAGACAGAAAGCAGGAAACTACAGGCCAGTTAGGTTAACATCTGCATAGAGAAAATGTTAGAAGCTATTGATAAAGATGTTATATCAGGGCTCTCAGAAAAATTCAAGGTAATCAGACAGAGTCAACCTGATTTTGTGAAAGGAAAATCATGTTTAACCAATTTATTGGAGTTCTTTGAAGAAATAACATGTGCTGTGGATTAAGGGGAACTGGTAGATGTACTGCATTTAGATGTCCGGAAGGCTTTTGACAAGGTGCACATCAAAGGTTATTGTGTGGAAAATAAATGCTCATGGTGTAGGGGGTAACATATTAACATGGATAGGAGATTGGCTCACTAACAGGAAACAGAGTAGGCATAAATGAGTCATTTTCTAGTTGGCAGGGCATAATGATTAGTGTATCGTAGGGATCAGAGCTGGGTGTTCAATTTTTTACAATTTATATAAATGACTTGGACATAGGAACAGAAGGTATGGTTGCTACATTTGCTGATGAAACAGATAGGTTGGAAAGTAAGTTGTGAAGAGGTCATAAGGTAGCTATAAAAGATATAGATAGGTTAAGTGAGTGGGCAAAGATCTTAGTGTGTGAAAATGTGAAATTACCCATTTTGGCGAGAAGGATAAAAAGGAAGCATGGTTCATCATTATCTTCCCAAGGGTGATAAAAGATAAATGGTCTTACTAGTGATGCCCACAAAAAAAATCTTCAGATATCACATGTGCAAAAATCAGGGAACATTGTTATCTGGACTAAAACATAGGGACAGCTATTCAGCCACTCAAGCCTCTTATGTCGATCCGTCTGTTTTGAGTTCAAGAAGGAAAGAAGCATTGCTTGATTTAGTTCTGGGAAATGAAGCGTGTTAGGCGAATGGGGCTAAGGGAGAGCTCTGTTAGAGAAGAGGAGCATAGGATTGATGGGAAAAGGGCGAGCTTTTAAAAAGGGAGGTTATGAGGTAATGGGCTGAATGATCATCTGTGCTGAAATTTCTAGGATTCCATGAGAACCTAACATTAGTGTAAGAAGTTACTGCCCACAGAGCATGGAATATATCTGGCTGAAAGAGACCTTTGAACCTTCAGCTGCACCAGTGAGGGCCTTGTACAGGATGTTCTCATTAGTCAGACATGGAGAAACAAATGGGAAACAACAGGGCATGTTTCCAGTGGTATAAGCAGCCTAATTACAGCTCAAGAAGGGAAAGGCAGGCACACCGAGGGGAGGCAGCAAAGGTGCAGAGAGGGACTACAAGAACTACTGTGCCCTCAAAGTATTCCAGACCTTTCTCTTGTCCTGTAAAGCTTGCTTGGCTTGTGTGGCTTTTATGGCCTGGTAAGCCTTTCTCTTCTTTAGTAGGTTCTCTGGGACAAGTGGGAGTTTCCTCTTCTCCCTGAAAAATATAAAGAGAGTTATCGCACAAAGCAAGTTTATCAGCAAAACTAGAACCTGAAATTAATGCACATTCAAAAGTACAGGAAGAACAACAAGAGCTGAAGGCACAGGCTGGACTTATGGTTTCAGAGGCTGCAACATTATCTAAATGCCTTGCAATCCTCAAGGGAATCTAGGACTCATCCTCTCTGCAGGAAATGTTTGTGCAGTGTCCCCAACAGTCCACGTGGGCTCACTTCCACAGCTTTTATTATCTGATTTGTGGAGCCCTACCTCTATACTGCTTGGGAATCTCTACCCAATACCCGTCACTCAATGGATAGACCATGATATAATGGCAGATGAAGACAGTGAGATCATTACAATTGACATTCCAACAGAGACTCTCCACGTTCTTATTGATAATTTCCTCTTAAACAGCTCCTTTAAAATAAATTCATCTCAAATCACCTCACAGGAAATGCAAATAGGAAAACAACAGGTTCTGAACCAAAGAGGAGATATTGGGAGGGGTGATGAAAAGCTTGGTCAAGAAGATGCATTATACTGGCCAAAAAGCACAGAGGATAACCCAGAGTGTACGATCAAAGTGACAGAAAGACAGGCATCAACGGTGGGCCAAGGGATATAGGGCCGGGGGAAGAGGCGGTGAGCGGGGACATGAGGAAAATCACGAGGGGACGTCCGCAAGGGACCCAAATCTTTACACCATTGGTCCAGGGACGTGGGATCTCTTCAATCCACCTGAGAGAGGTCAGGGGGTTCGGTTTAATGTCACACCCGACAGCGCAGCGCTCGCCCGGCGCCGACCCTCCGGCACTGCGGCCCGGCGCCGACCCTCCGGCACTGCGGCCCGGCGCCGACCCTCCGGCACTGCGGGGCACCCTCAGTGGGTTGAGAATAGGCTGGTTGACGAGTCAAGTCGCCCGGTCTGGTTGGAGGTGACGTCCTCCGCCTCACCCGCCACCCTGAGGGGTATCTTGCTCCCTCACCGCAATAAAAAGCCCACATCTTGCATCATGGTTACCCGCTCCATCCCCGACCGCCGCCCGGCCACCCACCGCTCTCTCTCGGCAACGGATGGCCATGGATTCAAGTCCGGCCTTTCCACTCACCCGCTCTCCGCCATTACAGCCCTTCAGCGCTGCCACGCACGCGCTGTAAACATGAGGTCCTCGGTGGACGTGGCGCTGCTGCCCCCCACCGTACAGGAGAGCAATAACAACAAACGCTGCGCTGTGTCTCTCCCACTCGGAAGTTTGAAGCGCATTAACCACCCTTTTAAAATCGAGTCTATTTCTTGCCGGTCTCCATGTAGCTGGCGGACTAATAGACTGACACGATGTCCAGTGCAGCGAATCTGGACTTTAGCCCTGAAGAAGTCATACGGATTCGAAACGTTAACTCTGATGCTGCCAGGACTGCTGAGTTTATCCAGCATTTTCTGTTTTTATTTGAAATCTGGACTGTGTTGCGTGTCAGGACCCAGTGAAACTCCTGGCATTTGCATATGCGCTGTAATTGCCTGGGAAGTTTAAATTTCTGATGGGTTGATTTGTGCTGCCCAAGACACATCATGAATGTCACAGAATCACACTATTGCGCAAATGCCATCCTTGATTAACAGTGCTACCCCTCTACCTTTACCTAGCTTCCTATTCTTCTACCTAAACCCCTTCTACATCCTGTTTTCCTAAACTAAGGTCAACCCTCTCAATTGTACTAATAACATCTTTATTTAACAGAGCCACCCCTGTCAGCTTCCTGTCACATACTCTTCAATATTCAAATCATAATCTGTGTCATCCAGCTGCCATGACTCTGTAATGGTTATTAGATTTATCTCTATTTGCACTAGCAGACAGAAAGAACACATACACACATTGCACCTTTTTCAACTAAACAAAATAGGCAACAGCCATTTGCTTGTTCATTCTCCAGGGCAACACCTTGACCAATCAGAATCAACCTGTTTGGGTTGAATTTAAACAAAGTTTGGCAGTTAACTGTCAGATAACAGTTAACTGGTGCATTCTCCATTTACCAATTAGAGTCCACTTGCCAACCAATCAGCATTCTCTTCTCATGCAATATAAATTGTTGTTCCCTTTACAATTTGGTATTCTTGGGAATGTCCTGATAAGTGCAGGATGAAAGGCTTCAACAACATGTGACTTTTTTTTAACAATACTCAAATTCTGTGCTACCAGACAACTATTTGTACCAATTGCAAAACAGTGTAAAGAGCAAATTCAAACAAACCTAGGGAGGCTTTAGAGAACAATTGAGTTAACAGCCTTATCAGAATGGACACCAAAAAATAACCAGATAGTGCCAGAGATCCTAAATTTTATCAAGAAAATTCAATCATAAATAGAAAAAATTCCCACATTAAAGGGCAAACAAATCTCAATCAGAGGGAAAAGCAGGCAACAATGGAACTTAAACCAATCCAGACAATTTTCAAACCTGCAGATATGAGGAGCAATAGAGTTATTATGGATAAGCAACAATATCTGTTTGAAGCACACAGACAATTAAATTATAAAGATCACTACACCAAATTAACTAAATTGATCTTTTAGGTAAACACAAAAAGAGATTGAGGGCATATTAATACAACCTGCAAACAATAAGCAGCCCACTTGATTGGCACCCAATCCTCAAACATTCACGCCCTCCACCACTGACACACAGCAGCAGCAGTGTGTACCATCTACAAACGCAATGCAGGAACTCACCAAGCTCCTTAGACAGCACCTTCCAAACCCACACCTCTACCACCTAGAAGGACAAGGGCAGCGGACACAGGGGAACACCACCACCTGGAAGTTCCCCTCCAAGCCACACACCACCCTGACTTGGAAATATGTCACCCTTCCTTCACTGTCGCTGGGTCAAAATCCTGGAACTCCCTCCCTAACAGCACTGTGGGTGTACCTGGTTCAAGAAGGCAGCTCACCACCACCTTCTCAAGGGCAATTAGGCAAGGCCAATAAATGCTGGCTCAGCCAGCGATGCCCACAGCCAATGAATGAATTAAAAGCAAACTTTAAAAGTCCAAACATATCATCCAGAAACAAGTTGAATGCTTGAAAGGAGAGCAACCACAATCCAGAAAATTGTACATACCCCTCAGGAAAATTGTGTTAGACTGTAGTAGTGTGCGCTATATGGTAACAGAATAGCAACGAAGCACTCCAATTATATGAAAGGCACATGCCACTTCATAGGGATGGTTAACCACTAAACATACGCCCAGTACCATACTTTTTACAATGGACATTGAAAGTTTGTGCACAAACATAGAATACAGAGAGAGGTATTCTAGTTGTCCAAAATACCTATAATAAAGTTCACTAGACTGAAAGACCAGGTGACGCTATAACCCAGATGACGCTATAACCCAGATGACGCTATAACCCAAGTGACGCGATAACCCAGATGACGCTATAACCCAAGTGACGCTAGAACCCAGATGACGCTATAACCCAAGTGACGCTATAACCCAGATGACGCTATAACCCAGATGACGCTATAACCCAGGTGACACTATAACCCAGGTGACGCTATAACCCAGATGACGCTATAACCCAAGAGACGCTATAACCCAGATGACGCTATAACCCAAGTGACGCTATAACCCAGATGACGCTATAACCAAGGTGACGCTATAACCCAGATGACGCTTTAACCCAAGTGACGCTATAACCCAGATGCGCTATAACCAAGGTGACGCTATAACCCAGATGACACTATAACCCAGATGACGCTATAACCCAAGTGAAGCTATAACCAAGGTGACGCTATAACCCAGATGACGCTATGACCCAAGTGACGCTATAACCCAGAAGACGCTATAACCCAGATGACGCTATAACCCAGATGCGCTATAACCCAGATGACGCTATAACCCAGGTGACGCGATAACCCAGGTGACACTATAACCCAGGTGATGCTATAACCAAGGTGAGGCTATAACCCAGATGACGCTATAACCCAAGTGAGGCTATAACACAGATGACGCTATAACACAGATGACGCTGTAACCCAGATGCGCTATAACGCAGATGATGCTATAACCCAGGTGACGCTATAACCCAGATGACACTATAACCCAGATGACGCTATAACCCAGGTGACGCTATAAACCAGATGACACTATAACCCAGGAGACGCTATAATCCAGGTGACGCTATAACCCAGATGACGCTATAACCCAGATGACGCTATAACACAGATGACGCTATAACCCAGGTGCACTATAACCCAGGAGACGCTAGAACCCAGGTAACGCTATAACCCAGATGACGCTATAACCCAGATGCGCTATAACCCAGATGACGCTATAACCCAGGAGACGCTATCACCCAGGTGACGCAATAACCCAGATGACACTATAACCCAGGAGACGCTATCACCCAGGTGACGCTATAACCCAGATGACGCTATAACCCAGATGCGCTATAACCCAGATGACGCTATAACCCAGGAGACGCTATCACCCAGGTGACGCTATAACCCAGATGACACTATAACCCAGGAGACGCTATCACCCAGATGACGCTATAACCCAGATGACACTATAACCCAGGTGACTCTATAACCGAGATGACGCTATAACCAAGGTGACGCTATAACCCAGATGACGCAATAACCCAGATGCGCTATAACCCAGAAGACGCTATAACCCAGGAGACGTTATCACCCAGGTGATGCTATAACACAGATGATGCTATAACCCAGATAACGCTATAATCCAGGTGAGGGTATAACCCAGGTGAGGCTATAACCCAGATGATGCTATAACCCAGATAACGCTATAACCCAGATAACGCTATAACCCAGGTGACGCTATAACCCAGATGACGCTATAACCCAGATGACGCTATAACCCAGATGACGCTTTAACCCAGATGATGCTATAACCCAGATAACGCTATAACCCAGGTGATGCTATAACCCAGGTGACGCTATAACCCAGATGATGCTATAACCCAGATACCGCTATAACCCAGATGACGCTATAACCCAGGTGACGCTATAACCCAGATGACGCTATAACCCAGATGATGCTAAAACCCAGATGACGTTATAACTCAGATGACACTATAACCCAGATGACACTATAACCCAGGTGCCGCTATAACGCAGGAGACGCTATAACCCAGATGACGCTATAACCCAGGAGACGCTATAACCCAGATGACAGTATAACCCAGATGACGCTATAACCCAGATGAGGTTATAACCCAGGAGACGCTATAACCCAGATGACGCTATAACCCAGGTGACGCTATAACCCAGATGCGCTATAACCCAGAAGACGCTATAACCCAGGAGACGCTATAACCCAGATGACGCTATAACCCAGGTGACGCTATAACCCAGGTGACGCTATAACCCAGATGACGCTATAACCCAGGTGACGCTATAACCCAGATGACGCTATAACCCAGGTGACGCTATAACCCAGATGCGCTATAACCCAGATGACGCTATAACCCAGATGAGGCTATAACCCAGGAGATGCTATAACCAAGATGACGCTATAACCCAGATAATGCTATAACCCAGGAGAAGCTATAACCCAGATAACGGTATAACCCAGATGACGCTATAACCAAGGTGACGCTATAACCCAGGAGACGGTACAACCCAGATGACGCTATAACCCAGATAACGCTATAACCCAGGAGACGCTATAACCCTGATAACGTTATAACCCAGGTGACGCTATAACCCAGGTGACGCTATAACCCAGGTAACGCTATAACCCAGGAGACGCTATAACCCATGTGACGCTATAACCCAGGAGACGCTATAACCCAGATGATGCTATAACCCAGATAACGATATAACCCAGACGATGCTATAACCCAGATAACGCTATAACCCAAGTGACGCTATAACCCAGGAGACGCTATAACCCAGGTGACGCTATAACCCAGATGACGCTATAACCCAGGTGACGCTAAAACCCAGATGACACTATAACCCAGATGACACTATAACCCAGGTGACGCTATAACGCAGGAGACGCTATAACACAGATGACGCTAAAACTCAGGAGACGCTATAACACAGATGACACTATAACCCAGATGACACTATAACCCAGATGACGTTATAACCCAGGAGACGCTATAACCCAGAGAATGCTATAACCCAGGTGACGCTATAACCCAGATGACGCTATAACCCAGATGACGCTATAACCCAGGAGACGCGAAAACCCAGATGACGCTATAACCCAGGTGACACTATAACCCAGATGACGCTATAACCCAGATGCGCGATAACCCAGATGACGCTATAACCCAGATGCGCTATAACCCAGGTGACGCTATAACCCAGATGACGCTATAACCCAGGTGACGCTATAACCCAGAGGACGCTATAACCCAGGAGGCGCTATAACCAAGATGACGCTATAACCCAGATAACGCTATAACACAGGAGATGCTATAAGCCAGATAACGGTATAAACCAGGTGACACTATAACCCAGGTGACGCTATAACCCAGGAAACGCTATAACCCAGATGACGCTATAACCCAGGTGACGCGATAACCCAGGTGACACTATAACCCAGGTGATGCTATAACCAAGGTGAGGCTATAACCCAGATGACGCTATAACCCAAGTGAGGCTATAACACAGATGACGCTATAACACAGATGACGCTGTAACCCAGATGCGCTATAACACAGATGATGCTATAACCCAGGTGACGCTATAACCCAGATGACACTATAACCCAGATGACGCTATAACCCAGGTGACGCTATAAACCAGATGACACTATAACCCAGGAGACGCTATAATCCAGGTGACGCTATAACCCAGATGACGCTATAACCCAGATGACGCTATAACACAGATGACGCTATAACCCAGGTGCACTATAACCCAGGAGACGCTAGAACCCAGGTAACGCTATAACCCAGATGACGCTATAACCCAGATGCGCTATAACCCAGATGACGCTATAACCCAGGAGACGCTATCACCCAGGTGACGCAATAACCCAGATGACACTATAACCCAGGAGACGCTATCACCCAGGTGACGCTATAACCCAGATGACGCTATAACCCAGATGCGCTATAACCCAGATGACGCTATAACCCAGGAGACGCTATCACCCAGGTGACGCTATAACCCAGATGACACTATAACCCAGGAGACGCTATCACCCAGGTGACGCTATAACCCAGATGACACTATAACCCAGGTGACTCTATAACCGAGATGACGCTATAACCAAGGTGACGCTATAACCCAGATGACGCAATAACCCAGATGCGCTATAACCCAGAAGACGCTATAACCCAGGAGACGTTATCACCCAGGTGACGCTATAACACAGATGATGCTATAACCCAGATAACGCTATAATCCAGGTGAGGGTATAACCCAGGTGAGGCTATAACCCAGATGACGCTATAACCCAGATGATGCTATAACCCAGATACCGCTATAACCCAGATGACGCTATAACCCAGGTGACGCTATAACCCAGATGACGCTATAACCCAGATGATGCTAAAACCCAGATGACGTTATAACTCAGATGACACTATAACCCAGATGACACTATAACCCAGGTGCCGCTATAACGCAGGAGACGCTATAACCCAGATGACGCTATAACCCAGGAGACGCTATAACCCAGATGACAGTATAACCCAGATGACGCTATAACCCAGGTGACGCTATAACCCAGGAGACGCTATAACCCAGATAACGATATAACCCAGGTGACGCTATAACCCAGATGCGCTATAACCCAGGAGACGCTATAACCCAGGAGACGCTATAACCCAGATGATACTATAACCCAGATAACGCTATAACCCAGGTGACGCTATAACCCAGATGACGCTATAACCCAGGTGACGCTATAACCCAGATGACGCTATAACCCAGGTGACGCTATAACCCAGATGCGCTATAACCCAGATGACGCTATAACCCAGATGAGGCTATAACCCAGGAGATGCTATAACCAAGATGACGCTATAACCCAGATAATGCTATAACCCAGGAGAAGCTATAACCCAGATAACGGTATAACCCAGATGACGCTATAACCAAGGTGACGCTATAACCCAGGCGACGGTACAACCCAGATGACGCTATAACCCAGATAACGCTATAACCCAGGAGACGCTATAACCCTGATAACGTTATAACCCAGGTGACGCTATAACCCAGGTGACGCTATAACCCAGGTAACGCTATAACCCAGGAGACGCTATAACCCATGTGACGCTATAACCCAGGAGACGCTATAACCCAGATGATGCTATAACCCAGATAACGATATAACCCAGACGATGCTATAACCCAGATAACGCTATAACCCAAGTGACGCTATAACCCAGGAGACGCTATAACCCAGGTGACGCTATAACCCAGATGACGCTATAACCCAGGTGACGCTAAAACCCAGATGACACTATAACCCAGATGACACTATAACCCAGGTGACGCTATAACGCAGGAGACGCTATAACACAGATGACGCTAAAACTCAGGAGACGCTATAACACAGATGACACTATAACCCAGATGACACTATAACCCAGATGACGTTATAACCCAGGAGACGCTATAACCCAGAGAATGCTATAACCCAGGTGACGCTATAACCCAGATGCGCTATAACCCAGATGACGCTATAACCCAGGAGACGCGAAAACCCAGATGACGCTATAACCCAGGTGACACTATAACCCAGATGACGCTATAACCCAGATGCGCGATAACCCAGATGACGCTATAACCCAGATGCGCTATAACCCAGGTGACGCTATAACCCAGATGACGCTATAACCCAGGTGACGCTATAACCCAGAGGACGCTATAACCCAGGAGGCGCTATAACCAAGATGACGCTATAACCCAGATAACGCTATAACACAGGAGATGCTATAAGCCAGATAACGGTATAAACCAGGTGACACTATAACCCAGGTGACGCTATAACCCAGGAAACGCTATAACCCAGATGCGCTATAACCCAGATGACGCTATAACCCAGATGACGCTATAACCCAGGAGACGCTATAACACAGATGACGCTATAACCCAGATAACGCTATAACCCAGGAGACGCTATAACCCAGATAACGGTATAACCCAGGTGACGCTATAACCCAGGAGACGCTATTACCCAGATGACGCTATAACCCAGATAACACTATAACCCAGGACACGCTATAACCCAGATAACGCTATAACCCAGGTGGCGCTATAAACCAGGGGACGCGAAAACCCATGTGACGCTATAACCCAGGAGACGCTATAACCCATGTGACGCTATAACCCAGGAGACGCTATAATCCAGTTGACGCTATAACCCAGGTGACGCTATAACCTAGGAGACGCTATAACCCAAGTGACGCTATAACCCAGGAGACGCTATAACCCAGGTGACGCTATAACCCAGATGACGCTATAACCCAGGTGACGCTAAAACCCAGATGACACTATAACCCAGATGACACTATAACCCAGGTGACGCTATAACGCAGGAGACGCTATAACACAGATGACGCTAAAACTCAGGAGACGCTATAACACAGATGACACTATAACCCAGATGACGCTATAACCCAGATGACGTTATAACCCAGGAGACGCTATAACCCAGAGAATGCTATAACCCAGGTGACGCTATAACCCAGATGCGCTATAACCCAGATGACGCTATAACCCAGGAGACGCGAAAACCCAGATGACGCTATAACCCAGGTGACACTATAACCCAGATGACGCTATAACCCAGATGCGCGATAACCCAGATGACGCTATAACCCAGATGCGCTATAACCCAGGTGACGCTATAACCCAGATGACGCTATAACCCAGGTGACGCTATAACCCAGAGGACGCTATAACCCAGGAGGCGCTATAACCAAGATGACGCTATAACCCAGATAACGCTATAACACAGGAGATGCTATAAGCCAGATAACGGTATAAACCAGGTGACACTATAACCCAGGTGACGCTATAACCCAGGAAACGCTATAAACCAGATGCTCTATAACCCAGATGCGCTATAACCCAGATGCTTATAAGCCAGATGCGCTATAACCCAGGAAACGCTATAACCAGATGCTCTATAACCCAGATGCGCCATAACCCAGGTGACGCTATAACCCAGGAAACGCTATAACCCAGGAGACGCTATAACCCAGATAACGCTATAACCCAGGTGACGCTATAACCCAGGAGACGCTATAACCCAGATGACGCTATAACCCAGATAACACTATAACCCAGGACACGCTATAACCCAGATAACGCTATAACCCAGGTGGCGCTATAAACCAGGGGACGCTATAACCCATGTGACGCTATAACCCAGGAGACGCTATAACCCATGTGACGCTATAACCCAGGAGACGCTATAATCCAGTTGACGCTATAACCCAGGTGACGCTATAACCTAGGAGACGCTATAACCCAGGTGACGCTATAACCCAGGAGACGCTATAACCCATGTGACGCTATAACCCAGGAGACGCAATAACCCAGGTGATGCTATAACCCAGATAACGCTATAACCCAGATGCGCTATAACCCAGGTAACGCTATAACCCAGGTGACGCAATAACCCAGGTGACGCTATAACCCAGATGACGCTATAACCCAGATGCGCTATAACCCAAATGACGCTATAACCCAGGAGACGCTATCACCCAGGTGACGCTATAACCCAGATGATGATATAACCCAGATGACGCTATAACCCAGATAACGCTATAACCCAGGTGACGCTATAACCCAGATGACGCTATAACCCAGATGATGCTAAAACCCAGGTGACATTATAACCCAGATGACACTATAACCCAGATGACACTATAACCCAGATGACGCTATAGCCCAGATGACGCTATAACCCAGATGATGCTATAACCCAGATAACGCTATAACGCAGGTGAGGCTATAACCCAGGTGACGCTATAACCCAGATGATGCTATAACCCAGATAACGCTATAACCCAGATGATGCTATAACCCAGATAACGCTATAACCCAGGTGACGCTATAACCCAGGTGATGCTATAACCCAGATAAAGCTATAACCCAGGTGACGCTATAACCCAGATGACGCTATAACCCAGATGCGCTATAACCCAGATGACGCTATAACCCAGGAGAGGTTATCACCCAGGTGAAGCTATAACCCAGATGATGCTATAACCCAGATAACGCTATAACCCAGATGACGCTATAACCCAGATGACGCTATAACCCAGGTGACGCTATAACCCAGATGACGCTATAACCAAGATGATGCTAAAACCCAGATGACGTTATAACTCAGATGACGCTATAACCCAGGTGACGCTATAACCCAGGTGACGCTATAACCCAGGTAACGCAATAACCCAGGAGACGCTATAACCCATGTGACGCTATAACCCAGGAGACGCTATAACCCAGATGATGCTATAACCCAGATAACGCTATAACCCAGACGATGCTATAACCCAGATAACGCTATAACCCAAGTGACGCTATAACCCAGGAGACGCTATAACCCAGGTGACGCTATAACCCAGATGACGCTATAACCAAGGTGACGCTATAACCCAGATGACACTATAACCCAGATGACACTATAACCCAGGTGACGCTATAACGCAGGAGACGCTATAACACAGATGACGCTAAAACTCAGGAGACGCTATAACCCAGATGACACTATAACCCAGATGACGCTATAACCCAGATGACGTTATAACCCAGGAGACGCTATAACCCAGATGACGCTATAACCCAGGTGACGCTATAACCCAGATGCGCTATAACCCAGATGACGCAATAACCCAGGAGACGCGAAAACCCAGATGACGCTATAACCCAGGTGACACTATAACCCAGATGACGCTATAACCCAGATGCGCGATAACCCAGATGACGCTATAACCCAGATGCGCTATAACCCAGGTGACGCTATAACCCAGATGATGCTATAACCCAGGTGACGCGATAACCCAGATGACGCTATAACCCAGGTGACGCTATAATCCAGATGCGCTATAACCCAGATAACGGTATAACCCAGGTGACGCTATAACCAAGGTGACGCTATAACCCAAGAGACGCTATAACCCAGATGACGCTATAACCCAGATAACGCTATAACCCAGGAGACGCTATAACCCAGATAACGCTATAACCCAGGTGACGCTATAACCCAGGTGACGCTATACCCAGGTGATGCTATAACCCAGGAGACGCTATAACCCAAGTGAAGCTATAACCCAGGAGACGATATAACCCAGGTGACGCTTTAACCCAGATAACGCTATAACTCAGGTGACGCTATAACCCAGGTGACGCTATAACCCAGATGACGCTATAACCCAGATGCGCTATAACCCAGGTGACGCTATAACCCAGATGACGCTATAACCCAGGTGACGCTATAACCCAGATGACGCTATAACCCAGAGGACGCTATAACCCAGGAGGCGCTATAACCCAGATGACGCTATAACCCAGATAACGCTATAGCACAGGAGATGCTATAAGCCAGATAACGGTATAAACCAGGTGACACTATAACCCAGGTGACGCTATAACCCAGGAAACGCTATAAACCAGATGCTCTATAACCCAGATGCGCTATAACCCAGATGCTTATAAGCCAGATGCGCTATAACCCAGGAAACGCTATAACCAGATGCTCTATAACCCAGATGCGCCATAACCCAGGTGACGCTATAACCCAGGAAACGCTATAACCCAGATGCGCTATAACCCAGATGACGCTATAACCCAGATGACGCTATAACCCAGGAGACGCTATAACACAGATGACGCTATAACCCAGATAACGCTATAACCCAGGAGACGCTATAACCCAGATAACGGTATAACCCAGGTGACGCTATAACCCAGGAGACGCTATAACCCAGATGACGCTATAACCCAGATAACACTATAACCCAGGACACGCTATAACCCAGATAACGCTATAACCCAGGTGGCGCTATAAACCAGGGGACGCTATAACCCATGTGACGCAATAACCCAGGAGACGCTATAACCCATGTGACGCTATAACCCAGGAGACGCTATAATCCAGTTGACGCTATAACCCAGGTGACGCTATAACCTAGGAGACGCTATAACCCAAGTGACGCTATAACCCAGGAGACGCTATAACCCATGTGACGCTATAACCCAGGAGACGCAATAACCCAGGTGATGCTATAACCCAGATAACGCTATAACCCAGATGCGCTATAACCCAGGTAACGCTATAACCCAGGTGACGCAATAACCCAGGTGACGCTATAACCCAGATGACGCTATAACCCAGATGCGCTATAAACCAAATGACGCTATAACCCAGGAGACGCTATCACCCAGGTGACGCTATAACCCAGATGATGATATAACCGAGATGACGCTATAACCCAGATGACGCTATAACCCAGGTGACGCTATAACCCAGATGACGCTATAACCCAGATGATGCTAAAACCCAGGTGACATTATACCCCAGATGACACTATAACCCAGATGACACTATAACCCAGATGACGCTATAGCCCAGATGACGCTATAACCCAGATGATGCTATAACCCAGATAACGCTATAACGCAGGTGAGGCTATAACCCAGGTGACGCTATAACCCAGATAAAGCTATAACCCAGATAACGCTATAACCCAGATGATGCTATAACCCAGATAACGCTATAACCCAGGTGACGCTATAACCCAGATGACGCTATAACCCAGATGCGCTATAACCCAGATGACGCTATAACCCAGGAGAGGTTATCACCCAGGTGACGCTATAACCTAGATGATGCTATAACCCAGATAACGCTATAACCCAGATGACGCTATAACCCAGATGACGCTATAACCCAGGTGACGCTATAACCCAGATGACGCTATAACCAAGATGATGCTAAAACCCAGATGACGTTATAACACAGATGACGCTATAACCCAGGTGACGCTATAACCCAGGTGACGCTATAACCCAGGTAACGCAATAACCCAGGAGACGCTATAACCCATGTGACGCTATAACCCAGGAGACGCTATAACCCAGATGATGCTATAACCCAGATAACGCTATAACCCAGACGATGCTATAACCCAGATAACGCTATAACCCAAGTGACGCTATAACCCAGGAGACGCTATAACCCAGGTGACGCTATAACCCAGATGTCGTTATAACCAAGGTGACGCTATAACCCAGATGACACTATAACCCAGATGACACTATAACCCAGGTGACGCTATAACGCAGGAGACGCTATAACACAGATGACGCTAAAACTCAGGAGACGCTATAACCCAGATGACACTATAACCCAGATGACGCTATAACCCAGATGACGTTATAACCCAGGAGACGCTATAACCCAGATGACGCTATAACCCAGGTGACGCTATAACCCAGATGCGCTATAACCCAGATGACGCTATAACCCAGGAGACGCTATAACCCAGATGACGCTATAACCCAGGTGACACTATAACCCAGATGACGCTATAACCCAGATGCGCGATAACCCAGATGACGCTATAACCCAGATGCGCTATAACCCAGGTGACGCTATAACCCAGATGACGCTATAACCCAGGCGACGCGATAACCCAGATGACGCTATAACCCAGGTGACGCTATAATCCAGATGCGCTATAACCCAGATAACGGTATAACCCAGGTGACGCTATAACCAAGGTGACGCTATAACCCAAGAGACGCTATAACCCAGATGACGCTATAACCCAGATAACACTATAACCCAGGAGACGCTATAACCCAGATAACGCTATAACCCAGGTGACGCTATAACCCAGGTGACGCTATAACCCAGGTGATGCTATAACCCAGGAGACGCTATAACCCAAGTGAAGCTATAACCCAGGAGACGATATAACCCAGGTGACGCTTTAACCCAGATAACGCTATAACTCAGGTGACGCTATAACCCAGGTGACGCTATAACCCAGATGACGCTATAACCCAGATGCGCTATAACCCAGGTGACGCTATAACCCAGATGACGCTATAACCCAGGTGACGCTATAACCCAGATGACGCTATAACCCAGAGGACGCTATAACCCAGGAGGCGCTATAACCCAGATGACGCTATAACCCAGATAACGCTATAACACAGGAGATGCTATAAGCCAGATAACGGTATAAAGCAGGTGACACTATAACCCAGGTGACGCTATAACCCAGGAAACGCTATAAACCAGATGCTCTATAACCCAGATGCGCTATAACCCAGATGCTTATAAGCCAGATGCGCTATAACCCAGGAAACGCTATAACCAGATGCTCTATAACCCAGATGCGCCATAACCCAGGTGACGCTATAACCCAGGAAACGCTATAACCCAGATGCGCTATAACCCAGATGACGCTATAACCCAGATGACGCTATAACCCAGGAGACGCTATAACACAGATGACGCTATAACCCAGATAACACTATAACCCAGGACACGCTATAACCCAGATAACGCTATAACCCAGGTGGCGCTATAAACCAGGGGACGCTATAACCCATGTGACGCTATAACCCAGGAGACGCTATAACCCAGGTGACGCTATAACCCAGATGACGCTATAACCCAGATGATGCTAAAACCCAGGTGACATTATACCCCAGATGACACTATAACCCAGATGACACTATAACCCAGATGACGCTATAGCCCAGATGACGCTATAACCCAGATGATGCTATAACCCAGATAACGCTATAACGCAGGTGAGGCTATAACCCAGGTGACGCTATAACCCAGATGATGCTATAACCCAGATAACGCTATAACCCAGATGATGCTATAACCCAGATAACGCTATAACCCAGGTGACGCTATAACCCAGGTGATGCTATAACCCAGATAAAGCTATAACCCAGGTGACGCTATAACCCAGATAACGCTATAACCCAGGAGACGCTATAACCCAGATAACGGTATAACCCAGGTGACGCTATAACCCAGGAGACGCTATAACCCAGATGACGCTATAACCCAGATAACACTATAACCCAGGACACGCTATAACCCAGATAACGCTATAACCCAGGTGGCGCTATAAACCAGGGGACGCTATAACCCATGTGACGCTATAACCCAGGAGACGCTATAACCCATGTGACGCTATAACCCAGGAGACGCTATAATCCAGTTGACGCTATAACCCAGGTGACGCTATAACCTAGGAGACGCTATAACCCAAGTGACGCTATAACCCAGGAGACGCTATAACCCAGGTGACGCTATAACCCAGGAGACGCAATAACCCAGGTGATGCTATAACCCAGATAACGCTATAACCCAGATGCGCTATAACCCAGGTAACGCTATAACCCAGGTGACGCAATAACCCAGGTGACGCTATAACCCAGATGACGCTATAACCCAGATGCGCTATAAACCAAATGACGCTATAACCCAGGAGACGCTATCACCCAGGTGACGCTATAACCCAGATGATGATATAACCCAGATGACGCTATAACCCAGATAACGCTATAACCCAGGTGACGCTATAACCCAGATGACGCTATAACCCAGATGATGCTAAAACCCAGGTGACATTATACCCCAGATGACACTATAACCCAGATGACACTATAACCCAGATGACGCTATAGCCCAGATGACGCTATAACCCAGATGATGCTATAACCCAGATAACGCTATAACGCAGGTGAGGCTATAACCCAGGTGACGCTATAACCCAGATGATGCTAAAACCCAGATAACGCTATAAAACAGATGATGCTATAACCCAGATAACGCTATAACCCAGGTGACGCTATAACCCAGGTGATGCTATAACCCAGATAAAGCTATAACCCAGGTGACGCTATAACCCAGATGACGCTATAACCCAGATGCGCTATAACCCAGATGACGCTATAACCCAGGAGAGGTTATCACCCAGGTGACGCTATAACCCAGATGATGCTATAACCCAGATAACGCTATAACCCAGATGACGCTATAACCCAGATGACGCTATAACCCAGGTGACGCTATAACCCAGATGACGCTATAACCAAGATGATGCTAAAACCCAGATGACGTTATAACTCAGATGACGCTATAACCCAGGTGACGCTATAACCCAGGTGACGCTATAACCCAGGTAACGCTATAACCCAGGAGACACTATAACCCATGTGACGCTATAACCCAGGAGACGCTATAACCCAGATGATGCTATAACCCAGATAACGCTATAACCCAGACGATGCTATAACCCAGATAACGCTATAACCCAAGTGACGCTATAACCCAGGAGACGCTATAACCCAGGTGACGCTATAACCCAGATGACGCTATAACCAAGGTGACGCTATAACCCAGATGACACTATAACCCAGATGACACTATAACCCAGGTGACGCTATAACGCAGGAGACGCTATAACACAGATGACGCTAAAACTCAGGAGACGCTATAACCCAGATGACACTATAACCCAGATGACGCTATAACCCAGATGACGTTATAACCCAGGAGACGCTATAACCCAGATGACGCTATAACCCAGGTGACGCTATAACCCAGATGCGCTATAACCCAGATGACGCTATAACCCAGGAGACGCGAAAACCCAGATGACGTTATAACCCAGGTGACACTATAACCCAGATGACGCTATAACCCAGATGCGCGATAACCCAGGTGACGCTATAACCCAGATGCGCTATAACCCAGGTGACGCTATAACCCAGATGACGATATAACCCAGGTGACGCTATATCCCAGATGACGCTATAACCCAGGTGACGCTATAATCCAGATGCGCTATAACCCAGATAACGGTATAACCCAGGTGACGCTATAACCAAGGTGACGCTATAACCCAAGAGACGCTATAACCCAGATGACGCTATAACCCAGATAACGCTATAACCCAGGAGACGCTATAACCCAGATAACGCTATAACCCAGGTGACGCTATAACCCAGGTGACGCTATAACCCAGGTGATGCTATAACCCAGGAGACGCTATAACCCAAGTGAAGCTATAACCCAGGAGATGATATAACCCAGGTGACGCTTTAACCCAGATAACGCTATAACTCAGGTGACGCTATAACCCAGGTGACGCTATAACCCAGAAGACGCTATAACCCAGATGCGCTATAACCCAGGTGATGCTATAACCCAGATGACGCTATAACCCAGTTGAAGCTATAACCCAGATGACGCTATAACCCAGAGGACGCTATAACCCAGGAGGCGCTATAACCCAGATGACGCTATAACCCAGATAACGCTATAACACAGGAGATGCTATAAGCCAGATAACGGTATAGACCAGGTGACACTATAACCCAGGTGACGCTATAACCCAGGAAACGCTATAAACCAGATGCTCTATAACCCAGATGCGCTATAACCCAGATGCTTATAAGCCAGATGCGCTATAACCCAGGAAACGCTATAACCAGATGCTCTATAACCCAGATGCGCCATAACCCAGGTGACGCTATAACCCAGGAAACGCTATAACCCAGATGCGCTATAACCCAGATGACGCTATAACCCAGATGACGCTATAACCCAGGAGACGCTATAACACAGATGACGCTATAACCCAGATAACGCTATAACCCAGGAGACGCTATAACCCAGATAACGGTATAACCCAGGTGACGCTATAACCCAGGAGACGCTATAACCCAGATGACGCTATAACCCAGATAACACTATAACCCAGGAGACGCTATAACCCAGATAACGCTATAACCCAGGTGACGCTATAAACCAGGGGACGCTATAACCCATGTGACGCTATAACCCAGATGACGCTATAACCCAGATGCGCGATAACCCAGATGACGCTATAACCCAGAAGCGGTATAACCCAGGTGACGCTATAACCCAGGTGACGCTATAACCCAGGTGACGCTATAATCCAGATGCGCTATAACCCAGATAACGGTATAACCCAGGTGACGCTATAACCAAGGTGACGCTATAACCCAAGAGAGGCTAAAACCCAGATGACGCTATAACCCAGATAACGCTATAACCCAGGAGACGCTATAACCCAGATAACGCTATAACCCAGGTGACGCTATAACCCAGGTGACGCTATAACCCAGGTGACGGTATAACCCATGTGACGCAATAACCCAGGAGACGCTATAAACCAGGTGACGCTATAACCCAGATAACGCTATAACTCAGGTGACGCTATAACCCAGGTGACGCTATAACCCAGATGACGCTATAACCCAGATGCACTATAACCCAGGTGACGCTATAACCCAGATGACGCTATAACCCAGGTGACGCTATAACCCAGATGACGCTATAACCCAGATGACGCTATAACCCAGGAGACGCTATAACCCAGATGACGCCATAACCCAGATAACGCTATGACCCAGGTGACGCTATAAGCCAGATAACGGTATAACCCAGGTGACACTATAACCCAGATGCGCTATAACCCAGGAAACGCTATAACCCAGATGCTCTACAACCCAGATGCGCCATAACCCAGGTGACGCTATAACCCAGGAAACGCTATAACCCAGATGCGCTATAACCCAGATGCGCTATAACCCAGAGGCGCTATAACCCAGATGGACTATAACCCAGGTGACGCTATAAGCCAGATAACGGTATAACCCAGGTGACACTATAACCCAGATGCGCTATAACCCAGGAAACGCTATAACCCAGATGCTCTACAACCCAGATGCGCCATAACCCAGGTGACGCTATAACCCAGATGATGATATAACCCAGATAACGCTATAACCCAGATGACGCTATAACCCAGATGACGCTATAACCCAGGTGACGCTATAACCCAGGTGACGCTATAACCCAGATGAGGCTATAACCCAGGTGACGCTATAACCTAGGTGACGCAATAACCCAGATAAAGCTATAACCCAGATAACGCTATAACCCAGATAACGCTATAACCCTGGAGACGCTGTAACCCAGATAACGCTATAACCCAGGTGACGCTATAACCCAGGAGACGCTATAACCCAGGTGACGCTATAACCCAGATGCGCTATAACCCAGGTGACGCTATAACCCAGGAGACGCTATAACCCAGGTGACGCTATAACCCAGGTGACGCTATAACCCAGGTGACGCTATAACCCAGGAAACGCTATAACCCATGTGACGCTATAACCCAGAGACGCTATAACCCAGTGACAGCTATAAACCAGGAGACGCTATAACCCAGATGATCGCTATAACCCATGTGACGCTATAACCCAGGTGACGCTATAACCCATGTGACGCTATAACCCAGGAGACGCAATAACCCAGGTGATGGTATAACCCAGATAACGCTATAACCCAGATGCGCTATAACCCAGGTAACGCTATAACCCAGGTGACGCTATAACCCAGGTGACGTTATAACCCAGATGACGCTATAACCCAGATGCGCTATATCCCAAATGACGCTATAACCCAGGAGACGCTATCACCCAGGTGACGCTATAACCCAGATGATGATATAACCCAGATAACGCTATAACCCAGATGACGCTATAACCCAGATGACGCTATAACCCAGGTGACGCTATAACCCAGATGACGCTATAACCCAGATGATGCTAAAACCCAGATGACGTTATAACCCAGATGACACTATAACCCAGGTGACGCTATAACCCAGATGACGGTTTAACCCATGTGAAGCTATAACCCAGGAGACGCTATAACCCAGGAGACGCTATAACCCAGATAACGCTATAACTCCGGTGACGGTATAACCCAGGTGACGCTATAACCCAGATGCGCTATAAACCAGGTGACGCTATAACCCAGATGACGCTATAACCCAGGTGAGGCTATAACCCAGATGACGCTATGACCCAGATGATGCTATAACCCAGATGACGCTGTAACCCAGATAACGCTATAACCCAGGAGACGCTATAAGCCAGATAACGGTATAACCCAGGTGACACAATAACCCAGATGCGCTATAACCCAGGAAACGCTATAACCCAGATGCTCTATAACCCAGATGCGCCATAACCCAGGTGACGCTATAACCCAGGAAACGCTATAACACAGATGCGCTATAACCCAGATGCGCTATAACCCAGATGCGCTATAACCCAGGTGACGCTATAACCCAGATGACGCTATAACCCAGGTGACGCTATAACCCAGATGCGCTATAACCCAGGTGACGCTATAACCCAGATGCGCTATAACCCAGATGACGCTATAACCCAGATGACGCTATAACCCAGGAGACGCTATAACACAGATGACGCTATAACCCAAATAACGCTATAACCCAGGAGACGCTATAACCCAGATAACGGTATAACCCAGGTGAGGCTATAACCCAGGTGACGCTATAACCCAGATGATGCTATAACCCAGATAACGCTATAACCCAGATGATGCTATAACCCAGATAACGCTATAACCCAGGTGACGCTATAACCCAGGTGATGCTATAACCCAGAAAACGCTATAACCCAGGAGACGCTATAACCCAGATGACGCTATAACCCAGATGCGCTATAACCCAGGAGACGTTATCACCCAGGTGACGCTATAACCCAGAAGATGCTATAACCCAGATAACGCTATAACCCAGATGACGCTATAACCCAGATGACGCTATAACCCAGATGACGCTATAACCCAGGTGACGCTATAACCCAGATGACGCTATAACCAAGATGATGCTAAAACCCAGATGACGTTATAACACAGATGACGCTATAACCCAGGTGACGCTATAACCCAGTGACGCTATAACCCAGATACGCAATAACCAGGAGACGCTATAACCCAGTGTCGCTATAACCCAGAGACGCTATAACCCAGATGATGCTATAACCCAGATACGCTATAACCCAAGCGATGCTATAACCCAGATGACCGCTATAACCCAAGTGACGCTATAACCCAGGAGACGCTATAACCCAGGTGACGCTATAACCCAGATGTCGTTATAACCAAGGTTACGCTATAACCCAGATGACACTATAACCCAGATGACACTATAACCAGGTGACGCTATAACGCAGAGACGCTATAACACAGATGACGCTAAAAACGCAGGAGACGCTATAAACCCAGATGACACTATAACCCAGATGACGCTATAACCCGATGAGACTTATAACCCAGGAGACGCTATAACCCAGATGACGCTATAAACCCATGTGACGCTATAACCCAGGAGAACGCTATAACCCAGGTGACGCGATAACCCAGAGTGACGCTATAACCCAGATGATGCTAAAACCCAGGTGACATTATAACCCAGATGACACTATATCCCAGATGACGCTATAACCCAGATGACGCTATAACCCAGATGACGCTATAACCCAGATGATGCTATAACCCAATAACGCTATAACCCAGGTGAGGCTATAACCCAGGTGACGCTATAACCCAGATGATGCTATAACCCAGATAACGCTATAACCCAGATGATGCTATAACCCAGATAACGCTATAACCCAGGTGACGCTATAACCCAGGTGATGCTATAACCCAGATAACGCTGTAACCCAGATGACGCTATAACCCAGGTGACGCTATAACCCAGGAGACGCTATAACCCAGATAACGGTATAACCCAGGTGACGCTATAACCCAGGAGACGCTATAACCCAGATGACGCTATAAACCCAGATAACACTATAACCCAGGACACGCTATAACCCAGATAACGCTATAACCCAGGTGGCGCTATAACCCAGGGGACGCTATAACCCATGTGACGCTATCACCCAGATGACGCTATAAGCCAGATGACGCTATAACCCAGGAGAAGCTATAACCCAGATGACGCTATAACCCAGATAACGCTATAACCCAGGAGACGCTATAAGCCAGATAACGGTATAACCCAGGTGACACTATAACCCAGAAGCGCTATAACCCAGGAGACGCAATAACCCAGGTGATGCTATAACCCAGATAACGCTATAACCCAGATGCGCTATAACCCAGGTAACGCTATAACCCAGGTGACGCAATAACCCAGGTGACGCTATAACCCAGATGACGCTATAACCCAGATGCGCTATAACCCAAATGACGCTATAACCCAGGAGACGCTATCACCCAGGTGACGCTATAACCCAGATGATGATATAACCCAGATAACGCTATAACCCAGAAGACGCTATAACCCAGGTGACGCTATAACCCAGATGACGCTATAACCCAGATGATGCTAAAACCCAGATGACGTTATAACCCAGATGACACTATAACCCAGATGCCACTATAGCCCAGATGACGCTATAACCCAGATGATGCTATAACCCAGATAACGCTATAACCCAGGTGAGGCTATAACCCAGGTGACGCTATAACCCAGATGATGCTATAACACAGATAACGCTATAACCCAGATGATGCTATAACCCAGATAACGCTATAACCCAGGTGACGCTATAACCCAGGTGATGCTATAACCCAGATAACGCTATAACCCAGGTGACGCTATAACCCAGATGACGCTATAACCCAGATGCGCTATAACCCAGATGACGCTATAACCCAGGAGAGGTTATCACCCAGGTGACGCTATAACCCAGATGATGCTATAACCCAGATAACGCTATAACCCAGATGACGCTATAACCCAGATGACGCTATAACCCAGGTGACGCTATAACCCAGATGACGCTATAACCAAGATGATGCTAAAACCCAGATGACGTTATAACTCAGATGACACTATAACCCAGATGACACTATAACCCAGGTGACGCTATAACCCAGGTAACGCTATAACCCAGGAGACACTATAACCCATGTGACGCTATAACCCAGGAGACGCTATAACCCAGATGATGCTATAACCCAGATAACGCTATAACCCAGATGATGCTATAACCCAGATAACGCTATAACCCAAGTGACGCTATAACCCAGCTAACGCTATAACCCAGGTGACGCTATAACCCAGGAGACGCTATAACCCAGGTGACGCTATAACCCAGATGACACTATAACCCAGATGACACTATAACCCAGGTGACGCTATTACCCAGGTGACGCTATAACCCAGATGACGCTATAACTCAGGAGACGCTATAACCCAGATGACACTATAACCCAGATGACAATATAACCCAGATGACACTATAACCCAGGAGACGCTATTACCCAGGTGACGCTATAACCCAGGTGACGCTATAACCCAGATGCACTATAACCCAGATGACGCTATAACCCAGGAGACGCTATAACCCAGATGACGCTATAACCCAGGTGACACTATAACCCAGATGACGCTATAACCCAGGTGACGCTATAACCCAGGTGACGCTATAACCCAGATGCGCTATAACTCAGGTGATGCTATAACCCAGATGACGCTGTAACCCAGGTGACGCTATAACCCAGATGACGCTATAACCCAGGTGACGCTATAATCCAGATGCGCTATAACCCAGATAACGGTATAACCCAGGTGACGCTATAACCAAGGTGACGCTATAACCCAAGAGACGCTATAACCCAGATGACGCTATAACCCAGATAACGCTATAACCCAGGAGACGCTATAACCCAGATAACGCTATAACCCAGGTGACGCTATAACCCAGGTGACGCTATAACCCAGGTGATGCTATAACCCAGGAGACGCTATAACCCAAGTGAAGCTATAACCCAGGAGACGATATAACCCAGGTGACGCTTTAACCCAGATAACGCTATAACTCAGGTGACGCTATAACCCAGGTGACGCTATAACCCAGAAGACGCTATAACCCAGATGCGCTATAACCCAGGTGATGCTATAACCCAGATGACGCTATAACCCAGTTGAAGCTATAACCCAGATGACGCTATAACCCAGAGGACGCTATAACCCAGGAGGCGCTATAACCCAGATGACGCTATAACCCAGATAACGCTATAACACAGGAGATGCTATAAGCCAGATAACGGTATAGACCAGGTGACACTATAACCCAGGTGACGCTATAACCCAGGAAACGCTATAAACCAGATGCTCTATAACCCAGATGCGCTATAACCCAGATGCTTATAAGCCAGATGCGCTATAACCCAGGAAACGCTATAACCAGATGCTCTATAACCCAGATGCGCCATAACCCAGGTGACGCTATAACCAGGAACGCTATAACCCAGATGCGCTATAACCCAGATGACGCTATAACCCAGATGACGCTATAACCCAGGAGACGCTATAACACAGATGACGCTATAACCCAGATAACGCTATAACCCAGGAGACGCTATAACCCAGATAACGGTATAACCCAGGTGACGCTATAACCCAGGAGACGCTATAACCCCAGATGACGCTATAACCCAGATAACACTATAACCCAGGTGACGCTATAACCCAGATAACGCTATAACCCAGGTGACGCTATAAACCAGGGGACGCTATAACCCATGTGACGCTATAACCCAGATGACGCTATAACCCAGATGCGCTATAACCCAGATGACGCTATAACCCAGATGCGGTATAACCCAGGTGACGCTATAACCCAGGTGACGCTATAACCCAGGTGACGCTATAATCCAGATGCGCTATAACCCAGATAACGGTATAACCCAGGTGACGCTATAACCAAGGTGACGCTATAACCCAGATGACGCTATAACCCAGATAACGCTATAACCCAGGAGACGCTATAACCCAGGTGACGCTATAACCCAGGTGACGCTATAACCCAGGTGACGCTATAACCCAGGTGACGCTATAACCCAGATGACGCTATAACCCAGGTGACGCTATAACCCAGGTGACGCTATAACCCAGATGACGCTATAACTCAGGTGACGCTATAACCCAGGTGACGCTATAACCCAGATGACGCTATAACCCAGATGACGCTATAACCCAGGTGACGCTATAACCCAGATAACGCTATAACCCAGGTGACGCTATAACCCAGATGACGCTATAACCCAGATGACGCTATAACCCAGGAGACGCTATAACCCAGATGACGCTATAACCCAGTGACGCTATAACCAGATGACGCTATAAGCCAGATAACGTATAACCCAGGTGACGCTATAACCCAGATGACGCTATAACTCAGGTGAACGCTATAACCCAGATGACGCTATAACCCAGATGACGCTATAACCCAGGTGACGCTATAACCCAGATGACGCTATAACCCAGATGACGCTATAACCCAACATGATGCTATAACCCAGATAATGCTATAACCCAGATGGACTATAACCCAGGTGACGCTATAAGCCAGATAACGGTATAACCCAGGTGACACTATAACCCAGATGCGCTATAACCCAGGAAACGCTATAACCCAGATGCTCTACAACCCAGATGCGCCATAACCCAGGTGACGCTATAACCCAGGAAACGCTATAACCCAGATGCGCTATAACCCAGATGCGCTATAACCCAGAGGCGCTATAACCCAGATGGACTATAACCCAGGTGACGCTATAACCCAGATGACGCTATAACCCAGGTGACGCTATAACCCAGATGACGTTATAACCCAGGAGACGCTATAACCCAGATGACGCTATAACCCAGATCACGCTATAACCCAGGAGATGCTGTAACCCAGATAACGGTATAACCCAGGTGACGCTATAACCCAGGAGACGCTATAACCCAGATGACGCTATAACCCAGATAACACTATAACCCAGGAGACGCTATAACCCAGATAACGCTATAACCCAGGTGACGCTATAACCCAGGGGACGCTATAACCCATGTGACGCTATAACCCAGGAGACGCTATAACCCATGTGACGCTATAACCCAGGAGACGCTCTTACCCAGTTGACGCTATAAACCAGGTGACGCTATAACCTAGGAGACGCTATAACCCATGTGACGCTATAACCCAGGTGACGCTATAACCCATGTGACGCTATAACCCAGGAGACGCAATAACCCAGGTGATGCTATAACCCAGATAACGCTATAACCCAGATGCGCTATAACCCAGGTAACGCTATAACCCAGGTGACGCAATAACCCAGGTGACGTTATAACCCAGATGACGCTATAACCCAGATGCGCTATATCCCAAATGACGCTATAACCCAGGAGACGCTATCACCCAGGTGACGCTATAACCCAGATGATGATATAACCCAGATAACGCTATAACCCAGATGACGCTATAACCCAGGTGGCGCTATAACCCAGGTGACGCTATAACCCAGATGACGCTATAACCCAGATGATGCTATAACCCAACATGATGCTATAACCCAGATAATGCTATAACCCAGATGATGCTATAACCCAGATGACGCTATAACCCAGTGAAGATATAACCCAGGAGACGCTATAACCCAGGAGACGCTATAACCCAGATAACGCTATAACTCCGGTGACGGTATAACCCAGGTGACGCTATAACCCAGATGCGCTATAAACCAGGTGACGCTATAACCCAGATGACGCTATAACCCAGGTGAGGCTATAACCCAGATGACGCTATGACCCAGATGACGCTATAACCCAGATGACGCTATAACCCAGATAACGCTATAACCCAGGAGACGCTATAAGCCAGATAACGGTATAACCCAGGTGACACAATAACCCAGATGCGCTATAACCCAGGAAACGCTATAACCCAGATGCTCTATAACCCAGATGCGCCATAACCCAGGTGACGCTATAACCCAGGAAACGCTATAACCCAGATGCGCTATAACCCAGATGCGCTATAACCCAGATGCGCTATAACCCAGGTGACGCTATAACCCAGATGACGCTATAACCCAGGTGACGCTATAACCCAGATGCGCTATAACCCAGTTGACGCTATAACCCAGATGACGCTATAACCCAGATGACGCTATAACCCAGATGACGCTATAACCAGGAGACGCTATAACACAGATGACGCTATAACCCAATAACGCTATAACCCAGGAGACGCTATAACCCAGGAGACGCTATAACCCAGGTGACGCTATAACCCAGGTGACGCTATAACCCAGATGATGCTATAACCCAGATAACGCTATAACCCAGCTGACGCTATAACCCAGATAACGCTATAACCCAGGTGACGCTATAACCCAGGTGATGCTATAACCCAGATGCGCTATAACCCAGGAGACGCTATAACCCAGATGACGCTATAACCCAGATGCGCTATAACCCAGGAGACGTTATAACCCAGGTGACGCTATAACCCAGAAGATGCTATAACCCAGATAACGCTATAACCCAGATGACGCTATAACCCAGATGACGCTATAACCCAGATGACGCTATAACCCAGGTGACGCTATAACCCAGATGACGCTATAACCAAGATGATGCTAAAACCCAGATGACGTTATAACTCAGATGACACTATAACCCAGATGACACTATAACCCAGGTGACGCTATAACGCAGGAAACGCTATAACCCAGATGACGCTATAATCCAGGAGACGCTATAACCCAGATGACACTATAACCCAGATGACGCTATAACCCAGATGAGGCTATAACCCAGGAGACGCTATAACCCAGATGACGCTATAACCCAGGTGACGCTATAACCCAGATGCGCTATAACCCAGATGACGCTATAACCCAGGAGACGCTATTACCCAGATGACGCTATAAACCAGGTGACGCTATAACCCAGATGACGCTATAACACAGGTGACTTTATAACCCAGATGCGCTATAACCCAGATGACGCTATAACCGAGATGAGGCAATAACCCAGGAGACGCTATAACCCAGATGACGCTATAACTCAGATGAGGCTATAACCCAGGTGACGCTATAACCCAGATGACGCTATAACCCAGATGACACTGTAACCCAGATGACACTATATCCCAGGTGACGCTATAACCCAGATGACGCTATAACCCAGATGACGCTATAATTCAGGAGACGCTATAAGCCAGATGACACTATAACCCAGATGACCCTATAACCAGATGACGCTATAACCCAGATGCCGCTATAACCCAGATGACACTGTAACCCAGATGACACTATATCCCAGATGACGCTATAACCCAGGAGACGCTATAACCCAGATGACGCTATAACCCAGGTGACGCTATAACCCAGATGACGCTATAACCCAGATGACGCTATAACCCAGGAGACGCTATAACCCAGATGACGCTATAACCCAGGTGACACTATAACCCAGATGACGCTATAACCCAGATGACGCTATAACCCAGATGACGCTATAACCCAGATGCGCTATAATCCAGGTGACGCTATAACCCACATGACGCTATAACCCAGATGCGCTATAACCCAGGTGACGCTATAACCCAGATGACGCTATAACCCAGGTGACGCTATAACCCAGATGACGCCATCACCCAGATGACGCTATAACCCAGATGACGCTATAACCCAGGAGAAGCTATAACCCAGATGACGCTATAACCCAGGAGACGCTATAACCCAGATGACGCTATAACCCAGGTGACACTATAACCCAGATGACGCTATAACCCAGATGCGCGATAACCCAGATGACGCTATAACCCAGAAGCGGTATAACCCAGGTGACGCTATAACCCAGGTGACGCTATAACCCAGGTGACGCTATAATCCAGATGCGCTATAACCCAGATAACGGTATAACCCAGGTGACGCTATAACCAAGGTGATGCTATAACCCAAGAGACGCAAAAACCCAGATGACGCTATAACCCAGATAACGCTATAACCCAGGAGACGCTATAACCCAGATAACGCTATAACCCAGGTGACGCTATAACCCAGGTGACGCTATAACCCAGGTGACGCTATAACCCAGGTGACGCTATAACCCAGGTGACGCTATAACCCAGGTGACGCTATAACCCAGATACGCTATAACCCAGGTGACGCTATAACCCAGGTGACGCTATAACCCAGATGACGCTATAACCCAGATGACGCTATAACCCAGGTGACGCTATAACCCAGATGACGCTATAACCCAGGTGACGCTATAACCCAGATGACGCTATAACCCAGATGACGCTATAACCCAGGAGACGCTATAACCCAGATGACGCTATAACCCAGATGATGCTATAACCCAGGTGACGCTATAATCCAGATAACGCTATAACCCAGGTGACGCTATAACCCAGATGCGCTATAACCCAGGTGACGCTATAACCCAGATGACGCTATAACCCAGATGACGCTATAACCCAGGTGACGCTATAACCCAGGAGACGCTATAACCCAGATGCGCTATAACCCAGGTAACGCTATAACCCAGATGACGCTATAACCCCGATAACGCTATAACCCAGGTGACGCTATAAGCCAGATAACGGTATAACCCAGGTGACACTATAACCCAGATGCGCTATAACCCAGGAAACGCTATAACCCAGATGCTCTACAACCCAGATGCGCCATAACCGAGGTGACGCTATAACCCAGGAAACGCTATAACCCAGATGCGCTATAACCCAGATGCGCTATAACCCAGAGGCGCTATAACCCAGATGGACTATAACCCAGGTGACGCTATAACCCAGATGACGCTATAACCCAGGTGACGCTATAACCCAGATGCGCTATAACCCAGATGACGCTATAACCCAGATGACGCTATAACCCAGGAGACGCTATAACCCAGATGACGCTATAACCCAGATCACGCTATAACCCAGGAGATGCTGTAACCCAGATAACGGTATAACCCAGGTGACGCTATAACCCAGGAGACGCTATAACCCAGATGACGCTATAACCCAGATAACACTATAACCCAGGAGACGCTATAACCCAGATAACGCTATAACCCAGGTGACGCTATAACCCAGGGGACGCTATAACCCATGTGACGCTATAACCCAGGAGACGCTATAACCCATGTGACGCTATAACCCAGGAGACGCTCTAACCCAGTTGACGCTATAACCCAGGTGACGCTATAACCTAGGAGACGCTATAACCCATGTGACGCTATAACCCAGGAGACGCTATAACCCATGTGACGCTATAACCCAGGAGACGCAATAACCCAGGTGATGCTATAACCCAGAGAACGCTATAACCCAGATGCGCTATAACCCAGGTAACGCTATAACCCAGGTGACGCAATAACCCAGGTGACACTATAACCCAGATGACGCTATAACCCAGATGCGCTATATCCCAAATGACGCTATAACCCTGGAGACGCTATCACCCAGGTGACGCTATAACCCAGATGATGATATAACCCAGATGACGCTATAACCCAGATGACGCTATAACCCTGGTGACGCTATAAACCCAGATGCGCTATAACCCAGATGACGCTATAACCAGCTGCTGCTATAACCCAGATGAACGCTATAACAGGTGACGCTATAACCAGATGACTGCTATAACCCAGTGACGCTATAACCCAGATGATACTATAACCCAGGACGACACTATCACCCAGGATGCGCTATAACCCAGGTGACGCTGTAACCCAGATAACACTATAACCCAGATAACGCTATAACCCAGGAGACGCTATAACCCAGGTGACGCTATAACACCCTATGATGCTATAACCCAGATTCGCTATAACCCAGATGACGCTATAACCCAGATGACGTTATAACCCAGTGACGCTATAACCAGATGACGCTATAACCCAGATAACGCTATAACCCATGTGACGCTATAACCCAGATGACACTATAACCCAGGTGACGCTATAACTCAGGTGACGCTATAACCCAGGTGACGCTATAACCCAGATGCGCTATAACCCAGACGACACTATAACCCAGGAGACGCTATAACCCAGGTGACGCTATAACCCAGGTTACGCTATAACCCAGATGACACTATAACCCAGGAGACGCTATTACCCAGGAGACGCTATAACCCAGGATGACGCTATAAACCCAGGATGACGCTATAACCCGGTGAACGCTATTAACCCAGATGACGCTATAACCCAGATAGACGCTATAACACAGATGACGCTATAACCCAGATGACGCTATAACCCAGGTGAACGCTATAACCCAGAGGATGCTATAACCCAGAATGACGCTATAACCCAGGTTGACGCTATAACCCAGGATGACGCTATAACCCTGATGAGCTATAAACCAGATGACGCTATAACCCAGATGACGCTATAACCCAGGATGAACGCTATAACCCAGATGACGCTATAACCCAGTGATCGCTATAAACCCAGATAACGCTATAACCCAGTATGACGCTATAACCCAGATGACGCTATAACCCAGGAGACGCTATAGACCCAGATGCGCTATAACCCAGATGACGCTATAACCCAGGAGACGCTATAACCCAGATGACGCTATAACCCAGGTGACACTATAACCCAGATGACGCTATAACCCAGATGCGCGATAACCCAGATGACGCTATAACCCAGATGCGCGATTACCCAGATGACGCTATAACTCAGGTGACGCTATAATCCAGATGCGCTATAACCCAGATAACGGTATAACCCAGGTGACGCTATAACCAAGGTGACGCTATAACCCAGATAACGCTATAACCCAGGAGACGCTATAACCCAGATAACGCTACAACCCAGATAACGCTATAACCCAGGTGACGCTATAACCCAGGTGAAGCTATAACCCAGGAGACGCTATAAACCAGGTGACACTATAACCCAGATAACGCTATAACTCAGGTGACGCTATAACCCAGGTGACGCTATAACCCAGATGACGCTATAACCCAGATGCGCTATAACCCAGGAGACGCTATAACCCAGGAGACGCTATAACCCAGGTGACGCTATAACCCAGATAACGCTATAACCCTGGAGACGCTATAAGCCAGATAACGGTATAACCCAGGTGACACTATAACCCAGATGCGCTATAACCCAGGAAACGCTATAACCCAGATGCTCTATAACCCAGATGCGCCATAACCAAGGTGACGCTATAACCCAGGAAACGCTATAACCCAGATGCGTTATAACCCAGATGCGCTATAACCCAGATGCGCTATAACCCAGAGGCGCTATAACCCAGATGGGCTATAACCCAGGTGACGCTATAACCCAGATGACGCTATAACCCAGGTGACGCTATAACCCAGATGCGCTATTACCGAGATGACGCTATAACCCAGATGACGCTTTAACCCAGGTGACGCTATAACACAGATGACGCTATAACCCAGATGACGCTATAACCCAGGAGACGCTATAACCCAGATAACGGTATAACCCAGGTGACGCTATAACCCAGGAGACGCTATAACCCAGATGACGCTATAACCCAGATAACACTATAACCCAGGAGACGCTATAACCCAGATAACGTGATAACCCAGGTGACGCTATAACCCAGGGGACGCTATAACCCATGTGACGCTATAACCCAGGAGAAGCTATAACCCATGTGACGCTATAACCCAGGAGACGCTATAACCCATGTGACGCTATAACCCAGGAGACGCTATAACCCATGGGACGCTATAACCCAGGAGACGCAATAACCCAGGTGATGCTATAACCCAGATAACGCTATAACCCAGATGCGCTATAACCCAGGTAACGCTATAACCCAGGTGACGTAATAACCCAGGTGACGCTATAACTCAGATGACGCTATAACCCAGATAACGCTATAACCCAAATGACGCTATAACCCAGGAGACGCTATCACCCAGGTGACGCTATAACCCAGATGATGATATAACCCAGATAACGCTATAACCCAGATGACGCTATAACCCAGATGACGCTATAACCCAGGTGACGCTATAACCCAGATGACGCTATAACCCAGATGATGCTAAAACCCAGATGACGTTATAACCCAGATGACACTATAACCCAGATGATACTATAACCCATATGACGCTATAACCCAGATGACGCTATAACCCAGATGATGCTATAACCCAGATAACGCTATAACCCAGGTGAGGCTATAACCCAGGTGACGCTATAACCCAGATGATGCTATAACCCAGATAACGCTATAACCCAGATGATGCTATAACCCAGATAACGCTATAACCCAGGTGAGGCTATAACCCAGGTGATGCTATAACCCAGATGATGCTATAACCCAGATAAAGCTATAACCCAGGTGACGCTATAAACCAGGTGATGCTATAACCCAGATAACGCTATAACCCAGGTGACGCTATAACCCAGATGACGCTATAACCCTGAGGCGCTATAACCCAGATGACGATATAACCCAGGAGACGTTATCACCCAGGTGACGCTATAACCCAGATGATGCTATAACCCAGATAACGCTATAACCCAGATGACGCTATAACCCAGATGACACTATAACCCAGGTGACACTATAACGCAGGATACGCTATAACCCAGGTGACGCTATAACCCAGATGATGCTATAACCCAGATGCACTATAACCCAGAGGACGCTATAACCCAGATGACGCTATAACCCAGGAGACGCTATAACCCAGATAACGCTATAACCCAGGTGACGCTATAACCCAGATGCGCTATAACCCAGATGACGCTATAACCCAGGAGACGCTATAACCCAGAAAACGCTATAAACCAAGTGACGCTATAACCCAGGTGACGCTATAACCCAGGTGACGCTATAACCCAGGTGACGCTATAACCCAGATAAAGCTATAACCCAGATCACGCTATAACCCAGATAACGCTATAACCCTGGAGACGCTGTAACCCAGATAACGCTATAACCCAGATGACGCTATAACCCAGATGACGCTATAACCCAGATGACGCTATAACCCAGGTGACGCTATAACCCAGGAGACGCTATAACCCAGGTGACGCTATAATCCAGGAGACGCTATAACCTAGATAACGCTATAACCCAGGTGCCGATATAACCCAGGTGACGCTATAACCCAGGAGACGCTATAACCCATGTGACGCAATAACCCAGGAGACGCTATAACCCAGATGATGCTATAACCCAGATAACGCTATAACCAAGATGATGCTATAACCCAGATAACGCTATAACCCAGGTGACGCTATAATCCAGGTGATGCTATAACCCATATAACGCTATAACCCAGGTGACGCTATAACCCAGATAACGCTATAACCCAGGAGACGCTATCACCCAGGTGACGCTATAACCCAGGAGACGCTATCACCCAGTTGACGCTATAACCAAGATGATGCTATAACCCAGATAACGCTATAACCCAGGTGACGCTATAACCCAGGTGATGCTATAACCCATATAACGCTATAGCCCAGGTGACGCTATAACCCAGATGACGCTATAACCCAGGAGACGCTATCACCCAGGTGACGCTATAACCCAGATGCGCTATAACCCAGGTGACGCTATAACCCAGATGACGCTATAACCCAGATGCGCGATAACCCAGATGTCGCTATAACCCAGATGCGCTACAACCCAGGTGACGCTATAACCCAAATGACGCTATAACCCAGATGACGCTATAACCCAGGTGACGCTATAATCCAGATGCGCTATAACCCAGATGACGCTATAACCCAGATGACGCTATAACCCAGGTGACGCTATAACCCAGATGACGCCATCACCCAGATGACGCTATAACCCAGATAACGGTATAACCAAGGTGACGCTATAACCAAGGTGACGCTATAACCCAGGAGACGCTATAACCCAGATGACGCTTTAAACCAGATAACGCTATAACCCAGGAGACGCTATAACCCAGAAAACGCTATAACCCAGGTGACGCTATAACCCAGGTGACGCTATAACCCAGATGACGCTATAACCCAGGTGACACTATAACCCAGGTGACGCTATAAACCAGGTGAAGCTATAACCCAGGAGACGTTATAACCCACATGATGCTGTAACCCAGATAACGTTATAACCCAGATGATGCTATAACCCAGATCACGCTATAACCCAGGTGACGCAATAACCCAGGAGACGCTATAACCCAGATAACGCTATAACGCAGTTGACGCTATAACCCAGGTGACGCTATTACGCAGGTGACGATATAACCCATGTGAAGCTATAACCCAGGAGACGCTATAACCCAGGTGACGCTACAACCCAGATAACGCTATAAATCCGGTGACGCTATAACCCAGGTGACGCTATAACCCAGATGACGCTATAACCCAAATGCGCTATAACCCAGGTGATGCTATAACCCAGGTGAGGCTATAACCCAGATGACGCTATAACCCAGATGACGCTATAACCCAGATGCGCTATAACCCAGGTGCCGCTATAACCCAGATGACGCTATAACCCAGGTGACGCTATAACCCAGATGACGCTATAACCCAGGTGACGCTATAATCCAGATGCGCTATAACCCAGATAACGGTATCACCCAGATGACGCTATAACCCAGGTGACGCTATAACCCAGGTGACGCTTTAACCCATGTGAAGCTATAACCCAGGAGACGCTATAACCCAGGTGACGCTATAACCCAGATAACGCTATAACTCAGGTGACGCTATAACCCAGGTGACGCTACAATCCAGATGCGCTATAAACCAGGTGACGCTATAACCCAGATGACGCTATAACCCAGGTGAGGCTATAACCCAGATGACGCTATAACCCAGATGACGCTATAACCCAGATAACGCTATAACCCAGGAGACGCTATAAGCCAGATAACGGTATAACCCAGGTGACACAATAACCCAGATGCGTTATAACCCAGGAAACGCTATAACCCAGATGCTCTATAACCCAGATGCGCCATAACCCAGATGCGCTATAACCCAGATGATGCTATAACCCAGATGCACTATAACCCAGGTGACGCTATAACCCAGATGACGCTATAACCCAGGTGACGCTATAACCCAGATGACGCTATAACCCAGATGACGCTATAACCCAGGAGACGCTATAACCCAGATGACGCTATAACCCAGATAACGCTATAACCCAGGTGACGCTATAAGCCAGATAACGGTATAACCCAGGTGACACTATAACCCAGATGCGCTATAACCCAGGAAACGCTATAACCCAGATGCTCTACAACCCAGATGCGCCATAACCCAGGTGACGCTATAACCCAGGAAACGCTATAACCCAGATGCGCTATAACCCAGGAGTCGCTATAACCCAGATGACGCTATTACCCCGATAACGCTATAACCCAGGTGACGCTATAAGCCAGATAACGGTATAACCCAGGTGACACTATAACCCAGATGCGCTATAACCCAGGAAACGCTATAACCCAGATGCTCTACAACCCAGATGCGCCATAACCGAGGTGACGCTATAACCCAGGAAACGCTATAACCCAGATGCGCTATAACCCAGATGCGCTATAACCCAGAGGCGCTATAACCCAGATGGACTATAACCCAGGTGACGCTATAACCCAGATGACGCTATAACCCAGGTGACGCTATAACCCAGATGCGCTATAACCCAGATGACGCTATAACCCAGATGACGCTATAACCCAGGAGACGCTATAACCCAGATGACGCTATAACCCAGATAACGCTATAACCCAGGAGACGCTGTAACCCAGATAACGGCATATCCCAGGTGACGCTATAACCCAGGAGACGCTATAACCCAGATGACGCTATAACCCAGATAACACTATAACCCAGGAGACGCTATAACCCAGATAACGCTATAACCCAGGTGACGCTATAACCCAGGGGACGCTATAACCCATGTGACGCTATAACCCAGGAGACGCTATAACCCATGTGACGCTATAACCCAGGAGACGCTCTAACCCAGTTGACGCTATAACCCAGGTGACGCTATAACCTAGGAGACGCTATAACCCATGTGACGCTATAACCCAGGAGACGCTATAACCCATGTGACGCTATAACCCAGGAGATGCAATAACCCAGGTGATGCTATAACCCAGAGAACGCTATAACCCAGATGCGCTATAACCCAGGTAACGCTATAACCCAGGTGACGCAATAACCCAGGTGACACTATAACCCAGATGACGCTATAACCCAGATGCGCTATATCCCAAATGACGCTATAACCCTGGAGACGCTATCACCCAGGTGACGCTATAACCCAGATGATGATATAACCCAGATGACGCTATAACCCAGATGACGCTATAACCCTGGTGACGCTATAACCCAGATGACGCTATAACCCAGATGACGCTATAACCCAGATGACGCTATAACCCAGATGATACTATAACCCAGATAACGCTATAACCCAGATGATGCTATAACCCAGATGCCGCTATAACCCAGATGACGCTATAACCCAGATAACGCTATAACCCAGATGACGCTATAACCCAGATAACGCTATAACCCAGGTGACGCTATAAACCAGGTGATGCTATAACCCAGATAACGCTATAACCCAGGTAACGCTATAACCCAGGTGACGCTATAACCCAGATAACGCTATAACCCAGATGCGCTATAACCCAGATGACGCTATAACCCAGGAGACGTTATCACCCAGGTGACGCTGTAACCCAGATGACGCTATAACCCAGATAACGCTATAACCCAGATGACGCTATAACCCAGATGACACTATAACCCAGGTGACGCTATAACGCAGGATACGCTCTAACCCAGATAACGCTATAATCCAGGAGACGCTATAACCCAGATGAGACTATAACCCAGATGACGCTATAACCCAGATGACGTTATAACCCAGAAGACCCTATAACCCAGATGAGACTATAACCCAGGAGACGCTATAAAACAGATGACGCTATAACCCAGAATACGCTATAACCCAGGAGACGCTATAACCCAGATAACGGTATAACCCAGGTGACGCTATAACCAAGGTGACGCTATAACCCAGGAGACGCTATAACCCAGATGACGCTATAACCCAGATAACGCTATAACCCAGGAGACGCTATATCCTAGATAACGCTATAACCCAGGTGACGATATAACCCAGGTGACATTATAACCCAGGAGACGCTATAACCCATGTGACGCTATAACACAGGAGACGCTCTAACCCTGATGATGCTATAACCCAGATAACGCTATAACCCAGATGATGCTATAACCCAGATAACGCTATAACCCAGGTGACGCTATAACCCAGGTGATGCTATAACCCATATAACGCTATAACCCAGGTGACGCTATAACCCAGATGACGCTATAACCCAGGAGAGGCTATAAACCAGATGCGCTATAACCCAGATGACGCTATAACCCAGGAGACGCTATAACCCAGATGACGCTATAACCCAGGTGACACTATAACCCAGATGACGCTATAACCCAGATGCGCGATAACCCAGATGACGCTATAACCCAGATGCGCGATTACCCAGATGACGCTATAACTCAGGTGACGCTATAATCCAGATGCGCTATAACCCAGATAACGGTATAACCCAGGTGACGCTATAACCAAGGTGACGCTATAACCCAGATAACGCTATAACCCAGGAGACGCTATAACCCAGGTGACGCTATAACCCATGTGAAGCTATAACCCAGGAGACGCTATAAACCAGGTGACGCTATAACCCAGATAACGCTATAACTCAGGTGACGCTATAACCCAGGTGACGCTATAACCCAGATGACGCTATAACCCAGATGTGCTATAACCCAGGTGACGCTATAACCCAGATGACGCTATAACCCAGATGACGCTATAACCCAGATGATGTTATAACCCAGGAGACGCTATAACCCTGACGACGCTATAACCCAGATAACGCTATAACCCTGGAGACGCTATAAACCAGATAACGGTATAACCCAGGTGACACTATAACCCAGAAGCGCTATAACCCAGGAAACGCTATAACCCAGATGCTCTATAACCCAGATGCGCCATAAACCAGGTGACGCTATAACCCAGGAAACGCTATAACCCAGATGAGTTATAACCCAGATGCGCTATAACCCAGAAGCGCCATAACCCAGAGGCGCTATAACGGAGATGGGCTATAACCCAGGTGACGCTATAACCCAGATGACGCTATAACCCAGGTGACGCTATAACCCAGATGCGCTATTACCGAGATGACGCTATAACCCAGATGACGCTTTAACCCAGGAGACGCTATAACACAGATGACGCTATAACCCAGATGACGCTATAACCCAGGAGACGCTATAACCCAGATAACGGTATAACCCAGGTGACGCTGTAACCCAGGAGACGCTATAACCCAGATGACGCTATAACCCAGATCACACTATAACGCAGGAGACGCTATAACCCAGATAACGTGATAACCCAGGTGACGCTATAACCCAGGGGACACTATAACCCATGTGACGCTATAAACCAGGAGAAGCTATAACCCATGTGACGCTATAACCCAGGAGACGCTATAACCCATGTGACGCTATAACCCAGGTGACGCTATAACCCATGTGACGCTATAACCCAGGAGACGCAATAACCCAGGTGATGCTATAACCCAGATAACGCTATAACCCAGATGCGCTATAACCCAGGTAACGCTATAACCCAGGTGACGTAATAACCCAGGTGACGCTATAACTCAGATGACGCTATAACCCAGATAACGCTATAACCCAAATGACGCTATAACCCAGGAGACGCTATCACCCAGGTGACGCTATAACCCAGATGATGATATAACCCAGATAACGCTATAACCCAGATGACGCTATAACCCAGATGACGCTATAACCCAGGTGACGCTATAACCCAGATGACGCTATAACCCAGATGATGCTAAAACCCAGATGACGTTATAACCCAGATGACACTATAACCCAGATGATACTATAACCCATATGACGCTATAACCCAGATGACGCTATAACCCAGAAGATGCTATAACCCAGATAACGCTATAACCCAGGTGAGGCTATAACCCAGGTGACGCTATAACCCAGATGATTCTATAACCCAGATAACGCTATAACCCAGATGATGCTATAACCCAGATAACGCTATAACCCAGGTGACGCTATAACCCAGGTGATGCTATAACCCAGATGCGCTATAACCCAGATGCGCTATAACCCAGGTGACGCTATAACTCAGGTGACGCTATAACCCAGATAACGCTATAACCCAGGTGACGCTATAACCCAGATGACGCTATAACCCAGATAACGCTATAACCCAGATGACGCTATAACCCAGATGACGCTATAACCCAGGTGACACTAGAACGCAGGATACGCTATAACCCGGATGACGCTATAATCCAGGAGACGCTATAACCCAGATGACACTATAACCCAGATGACGCTATAACCCAGATGACGTTATAACCCAGGAGACGCTATAACCCAGATGATGCGATAACCCAGGTGACGCTATAACCCAGATGACGCTATAACCCAGATGACGCTATAACCCAGGAGACGCTATAACCCAGATGACGCTATAACCCAGGTGACGCTATAACCCAAATGACGCTGTAACACAGGAGACGTTATAACCCAGATGCGCTATAACCCAGATGACGCTATAACCCAGATGACGCTATAACCCAGGAGACGCTATAACCCAGATGACGCTATAACCCAGATGACGCTATAACCCAGGTGACGCTATAACCCAGATAACGCTATAACCCAGGTGACGCTATAACCAAGGTGACGCTATAACCCAGGAGACGCTATAACCCAGATGACGCTATAATCCAGGAGACGCTATAACCTAGATAACGCTATAACCCAGGTGACGCTATAACCCAGGTGACGCTATAACCCAGGAGACGCTATAACCCATGTGACGCTATAACCCAGGAGACGCTATAACCCAGATGATGCTATAACCCAGATAACGCTATAACCCAGATGACGCTATAACCCAGATAACGCTATAACCCAGGTGACGCTATAACCCAGGTGATGCTATAACCCAGATAACGCTATAACCCAGGTGACGCTATAACCCAGATGACGCTATAACCCAGGAGACGCTATAACCCAGGTGATGCTATAACCCAGGAGACGCTATAACCCAGTTGACGCTATAACCCAGGTGATCGCTATAACCCAGATAACGCTATAACCCAGGAGACGCTATAACCCAGGTGACGCTATAACCCAGATGCGCTATAACCCAGGTGACGCTATAACCCAGATGACGCTATAACCCAGGAGACGCTATAACCCAGATGGACGCTATAACCCAGGAGCGCTATAACCCAGGATGACGCTATAACCCAGATGACGCTATAACCCAGATGCGCGATAACCCAGATGTCGCTATAACCCAGATGCGCTACAACCCAGGTGACGCTATAACCCAGGTGACGCTATAACCCAGATGACGCTATAACCAAGTGACGCTATAATCCAGATGATGCTATAACCCAGATAACGCTATAACCCGGATGACGCTATAACCCAGATAACGCTATAACCCAGATGACGCTATAACCCTGGTGACGCTATAACCCAAATAACGCTATAACCCAAGAGACGCTATAACCCAGGTGACGCTATAACCCAGGAGACGCTATAACCCAGATGACGCTATAACCCAGATAACGCTATAACCCAGGAGACGCTATAACCCAGATAACGCTATAACCCAGGTGACGCTATAACCCAGGTGACGCTATAACCCAGGTGACGCTATAACCCAGGTGACGCTATAACCAAGGTGACGCTATAACCCAGGAGACGCTATAACCCAGATGACGCTTTAAACCAGATAACGCTATAACCCAGGAGACGCTATAACCCAGAAAACGCTATAACCCAGGTGACGCTATAACCCAGGTGACGCTATAACCCAGATGACGCTATAACCCTGATGCGCAATAACCCAGCTGACGCTATAACCCAGATGCGCTATAACCCAGGTGACACTATAACCCAGGTGACGCTATAACCCAGGTGAAGCTATAACCCAGGAGACGTTATAACCCACATGATGCTATAACCCAAATAACGCTATAACCCAGATGATGCTATAACCCAGATCACGCTATAACCGAGGAGACGCTATAATCCAGGTGACGCTACAACCCAGATAACGCTATAACGCAGTTGACGCTATAACCCAGGTGACGCTATTACACAGGTGACGATATAACCCATAGTGAAGCTATAACCCAGGAGACGCTATAACCAGGTGACGCTACAACCCAGATAACGCTAATAAATCCGGTGACGCTATAACCCGGGTGACGCTATAACCCAGATGACGCTATAACCAAATGCGCTATAACCCAGGTGATGCTATAACACAGGAGACGCTATAACCCAGATGACGCTATAACCCAGATGACGCTATAACCCAGATGCGCTATAACCCAGTTGACGCTATAACCCAGATGACGCTATAATCCAGGTGACGCTATAACCCAGATGACGCTATAACCCAGGTGCGCTATAACAGATGCGCTATAACCCAGATAACGGTATCACCCAGATGACGCTATAACCCAGGTGACGCTATAACCCAGGTGACGCTTTAACCCATGTGAAGCTATAACCCAGGAGACGCTATAACCCAGGTGACGCTATAACCCAGATAACGCTATAACTCAGGTGACGCTATAACCCAGGTGACGCTACAATCCAGATGCGCTATAAACCAGGTGACGCTATAACCCAGATGACGCTATAACCCAGGTGAGGCTATAACCCAAATGACGCTATAACCCAGATGACGCTATAACCCAGATAACGCTATAACCCAGGAGACGCTATAAGCCAGATAACGGTATAACCCAGGTGACACAATAACCCAGATGCGCTATAACCCAGGAAACGCTATAACCCAGATGCTCTATAACCCAGATGCGCCATAACCCAGATGCGCTATAACCCAGATGATGCTATAACCCAGATGACGCTATAACCCAGGAGACGCTATAACACAGATGACGCTATAACCTAAATAACGCTATAACCCAGGAGACGCTATAACCCAGATGACGCTATAACCCAGATGACGCTATAACCCAGATGACGCTATAACCCAGATGACGCTATAACCCAGATGACGCTATAACCCAGATGACGCTATAACCCAGATAACGCTATAACCCAGGTGACGCTATAACCCAGGATGACGCTATAACCCAGATGACGCTATAACCCAGGTGACGCTATAACCCAGATGACGCTATAACCCAGATGACGCTATAACCCAGATGACGCTATAACCCAGGAGACGCTATAACCCAGGTGACGCTATAACCCAGATGACGCTATAACCCAGATGACGCTATAACCCAGTGACGCTATAACCCAGATGACGCTATAACCCAGGTGACGCTATAACCCAGGTGACGCTATAACCCAGATGACGCTATAACCCAGATGACGCTATAACCCAGATGACGCTATAACCCAGATGACGCTATAACCCAGATGACGCTATAACCCAGATGACGCTATAACCCAGATGACGCTATAACCCAGGAGACGCTATAACCCAGATGACACTATAACCCAGATGACGCTATAACCCAGATGACGCTATAACCCAGGTGACGCTATAACCCAGATGACGCTATAACACAGGTGACTTTATAACCAAGATGCGCTATAACCCAGATGACGCTATAACCCAGGTGAGGCTATAACCCAGATGACGCTATAACCCAGATGACGCTATAACCCAGGTGACGCTATAACCCAGATGCGCTATAACCCAGATGACGCTATAACCCAGGAGACGCTATAACCCAGATGACGCTATAACCCAGGTGACGCTATAACCCAGATGACGCTATAACACAGGTGACTTTATAACCAAGATGCGCTATAACCCAGATGACGCTATAACCCAGGTGAGGCTATAACCCAGATGACGCTATAACCCAGATGACGCTATAACCCAGATGACGCTATAACCCAGATAATGCTATAACCCAGGAGACGCTATAAGCCAGATAACGGTATAACCCAGGTGACACAATAACCCAGATGCGCTATAACCCAGGAAACGCTATAACCCAGATGCTCTATAACCCAGATGCGCCATAACCCAGGTGACGCTATAACCCAGGAAACGCTATAACCCAGATGTGCTATAACCCAGATGCGCTATAACCCAGAGGCGCTATAACCCAGATGGGCTATAACCCAGGTGACGCTATAACCCAGATGACGCTATAACCTTGGTGACGCTATAACCCAGATGCGCTATAACCCAGATGACGCTATAACCCAGATGACGCGATAACCCAGGAGACGCTATAACACAGATGACGCTATAACCCAAATAACGCTATAACCCAGGAGACGCTATGACCCAGATAACGGTATAACCCAGGTGAGGCTATAACCCAGGTGACGCTATAACCCAGATGATGCTATAACCAGATAACGCTATAACCCAGATGATGCTATAACCCAGATAACGCTATAACCCAGGTGACGCTATAACCCAGGTGATGCTATAACCCATATAACGCTATAACCCAGGTGACGCTATAACCCAGATAACGCTATAACCCAGGAGACGCTATCACCCAGGTGACGCTATAACCCAGGAGACGCTATCACCCAGTTGACGCTATAACCAAGATGATGCTATAACCCAGATAACGCTATAACCCAGGTGACGCTATAACCCAGGTGATGCTATAACCCATATAACGCTATAGCCCAGGTGACGCTATAACCCAGATGACGCTATAACCCAGGAGACGCTATCACCCAGGTGACGCTATAACCCAGATGCGCTATAACCCAGGTGACGCTATAACCCAGATGACGCTATAACCCAGATGCGCGATAACACAGATGTCGCTATAACCCAGATGCGCTACAACCCAGGTGACGCTATAACCCAGATGACGCTATAACCCAGATGACGCTATAACCCAGGTGACGCTATAATCCAGATGCGCTATAACCCAGATGACGCTATAACCCAGATGACGCTATAACCCAGGGGAGGCTATAACCCAGATGACGCTATAACCCAGATAACGGTATAACCCAGGTGACGCTATAACCAAGGTGACGCTATAACCCAGGAGACGCTATAACCCAGATGACGCTATAACCCAGGTGACGCTATAACCCAGGAGACGCTATAACCCAGAAACGCTATAACCCAGGTGACGCTATAACCCAGGTGATGCTATAACCCAGATGACGCTATAACCCTGATGCGCAATAACCCAGGTGACGCTATAACCCAGATGCGCTATAACCCAGGTGACACTATAACCCAGGTGACGCTATAAACCAGGTGAAGCTATAACCCAGGAGACGCTATAACCCATGTGACGCTATAACCCAGGAGACGCTATAACCCAAATGATGCTATAACCCAGATCACGCTATAACCCAGGTGACGCAATAACCCAGAGACGCTATAACCCAGATGACGCTATAACGCAGTTGACGCTATAACCCAGGTGACGCTATTACCCAGGTGACGCTATAACCCATGTGAAGCTATAGCCCAGGAGACGCTATAACCCAGGTGACGCTATAACCCAGATAACGCTATAAATCCGGTGACGCTATAACCCAGGTGACGCTATAACCCAGATGACGCTATAACCCAAATGCGCTATAACCCAGGTGATGCTATAACCCAGGTGAGGCAATAACCCAGATGACGCTATAACCCAGATGCGCTATAACCCAGGTGACGCTATAACCCAGATGACGCTATAACCCAGGTGACGCTATAACCCAGATGACGCTATAACCCAGGTGACGCTATAATCCAGATGCGCTATAACCCAGATAACGGTATCACCCAGATGACGCTATAACCCAGGTGACGCTATAACCCAGGTGACGCTTTAACCCATGTGAAGCTATAACCCAGGAGACGCTATAACCCAGGTGACGCTATAACCCAGATAACGCTATAACTCAGGTGACGCTATAACCCAGGTGACGCTACAATCCAGATGCGCTATAAACCAGGTGACGCTATAACCCAGATGACGCTATAACCCAGGTGAGGCTATAACCCAGATGACGCTATAACCCAGATGACGCTATAACCCAGATAACGCTATAACCCAGGAGACGCTATAAGCCAGATAACGGTATAACCCAGGTGACACAATAACCCAGATGCGCTGTAACCCAGGAAACGCTATAACCCAGATGCTCTATAACCCAGATGCGCCATAACCCAGATGCGCTATAACCCAGATGATGCTATAACCCAGATGACGCTATAACCCAGGAGACGCTATAACACAGATGACGCTATAACCCAAATAACGCTATAACCCAGGAGACGCTATAACCCAGATAACGGTATAACCCAGGTGAGGCTATAACCCAGGTGACGCTATAACCCAGATGATGCTATAACCCAGATAACGCTATAACCCAGATGATGCTATAACCCAGATAACGCTATAACCCAGGTGACGCTATAACCCAGGTGATGCTATAACCCAGAAAACGCTATAACCCAGGTGACGCTATAACCCAGATGACGCTATAAGCCAGATGCGCTATAACCCAGATGACGCTATAACCCAGGAGACGTTATCACCCAGGTGAAGCTATAACCCAGAAGATGCTATAACCCAGATAACGCTATAACCCAGATGACGCTATAACCCAGATGACGCTATAACCCAGGTGACGCTATAACCCAGATGCGCTATAACCCAGATGACGCTATAACCCAGGAGACGCTATAACCCAGATGACGCTATAAAGCAGGTGACGCTATAACCCAGATGACGCTATAACACAGGTGACTTTATAACCAAGATGCGCTATAACCCAGATGACGCTATAACCCAGGTGAGGCTATAACCCAGATGACGCTATAACCCAGATGACGCTATAACCCAGGTGACGCTATAACCCAGATAATGCTATAACCCAGGAGACGCTATAAGCCAGATAACGGTATAACCCAGGTGACACAATAACCCAGATGCGCTATAACCCAGGAAACGCTATAACCCAGATGCTCTATAACCCAGATGCGCCATAACCCAGGTGACGCTATAACCCAGGAAACGCTATAACCCAGATGTGCTATAACCCAGATGCGCTATAACCCAGATGCGCTATAACCCAGAGGCGCTATAACCCAGATGGGCTATAACCCAGGTGACGCTATAACCCAGATGACGCTATAACCTTGGTGACGCTATAACCCAGATGCGCTATAACCCAGATGACGCTATAACCCAGATGACGCGATAACCCAGGAGACGCTATAACACAGATGACGCTATAACCCAAATAACGCTATAACCCAGGAGACGCTATGACCCAGATAACGGTATAACCCAGGTGAGGCTATAACCCAGGTGACGCTATAACCCAGATGATGCTATAACCAGATAACGCTATAACCCAGATGATGCTATAACCCAGATAACGCTATAACCCAGGTGACGCTATAACCCAGGTGATGCTATAACCCAGAAAACGCTATAACCCAGGTGACGCTATAACCCAGATGACGCTATAACCCAGATGCGCTATAACCCAGATAACGCTATAACCAAGATGATGCTATAACCCAGATAACGCTATAACCCAGGTGACGCTATAACCCAGGTGATGCTATAACCCATATAACGCTATAACCCAGGTGACGCTATAACCCAGATAACGCTATAACCCAGGAGACGCTATCACCCAGGTGACGCTATAACCCAGGAGACGCTATCACCCAGTTGACGCTATAACCAAGATGATGCTATAACCCAGATAACGCTATAACCCAGGTGACGCTATAACCCAGGTGATGCTATAACCCATATAACGCTATAGCCCAGGTGACGCTATAACCCAGATGACGCTATAACCCAGGAGACGCTATCACCCAGGTGACGCTATAACCCAGATGCGCTATAACCCAGGTGACGCTATAACCCAGATGACGCTATAACCCAGATGCGCGATAACCCAGATGTCGCTATAACCCAGATGCGCTACAACCCAGGTGACGCTATAACCCAGATGACGCTATAACCCAGATGACGCTATAACCCAGGTGACGCTATAATCCAGATGCGCTATAACCCAGATGACGCTATAACCCAGATGACGCTATAACCCAGGAGAGGCTATAACCCAGATGACGCTATAACCCAGATAACGGTATAACCAAGGTGACGCTATAACCAAGGTGACGCTATAACCCAGGAGACGCTATAACCCAGATGACGCTTTAAACCAGATAACGCTATAACCCAGGAGACGCTATAACCCAGAAAACGCTATAACCCAGGTGACGCTATAACCCAGGTGACGCTATAACCCAGATGACGCTATAACCCTGATGCGCAATAACCCAGGTGACGCTATAACCCAGATGCGCTATAACCCAGGTGACACTATAACCCAGGTGACGCTATACACCAGGTGAAGCTATAACCCAGGAGACGTTATAACCCACATGATGCTGTAACCCAGATAACGTTATAACCCAGATGATGCTATAACCCAGATCACGCTATAACCCAGGTGACGCAATAACCCAGGAGACGCTATAACCCAGATAACGCTATAACGCAGTTGACGCTATAACCCAGGTGACGCTATTACCCAGGTGACGATATAACCCATGTGAAGCTATAACCCAGGAGACGCTATAACCCAGGTGACGCTATAACCCAGATAATGCTATAAATCCGGTGACGCTATAACCCAGGTGACGCTATAACCCAGATGACGCTATAACCCAAATGCGCTATAACCCAGGTGATGCTATAACCCAGGTGAGGCTATAACCCAGATGACGCTATAACCCAGATGCGCTATAACCCAGGTGACGCTATAACCCAGATGACGCTATAACCCAGGTGACGCTATAACCCAGATGACGCTATAACCCAGGTGACGCTATAATCCAGATGCGCTATAACCCAGATAACGGTATCACCCAGATGACGCTATAACCCAGGTGACGCTATAACCCAGGTGACGCTTTAACCCATGTGAAGCTATAACCCAGGAGACGCTATAACCCAGGTGACGCTATAACCCAGATAACGCTATAACTCAGGTGACGCTATAACCCAGGTGACGCTACAATCCAGATGCGCTATAAACCAGGTGACGCTATAACCCAGATGACGCTATAACCCAGGTGAGGCTATAACCCAGATGACGCTATAACCCAGATGACGCTATAACCCAGATAACGCTATAACCCAGGAGACGCTATAAGCCAGATAACGGTATAACCCAGGTGACACAATAACCCAGATGCGCTGTAACCCAGGAAACGCTATAACCCAGATGCTCTATAACCCAGATGCGCCAAAACCCAGATGCGCTATAACCCAGATGATGCTATAACCCAGATGAAGCTATAACCCAGGAGACGCTATAACACAGATGACGCTATAACCCAAATAACGCTATAACCCAGGAGACGCTATAACCCAGATAACGGTATAACCCAGGTGAGGCTATAACCCAGGTGACGCTATAACCCAGATGATGCTATAACCCAGATAACGCTATAACCCAGATGATGCTATAACCCAGATAACGCTATAACCCAGGTGACGCTATAACCCAGGTGATGCTATAACCCAGAAAACGCTATAACCCAGGTGACGCTATAACCCAGATGACGCTATAAGCCAGATGCGCTATAACCCAGATGACGCTATAACCCAGGAGACGTTATCACCCAGGTGAAGCTATAACCCAGAAGATGCTATAACCCAGATAACGCTATAACCCAGATGACGCTATAACCCAGATGACGCTATAACCCAGGTGACGCTATAACACAGATGACGCTATAACCAAGATGATAATAAAACCCAGATGACGTTATAACACAGATGACACTATAACCCAGATGACACTATAACCCAGGTGACGCTATAACGCAGGAAACGCTATAACCCAGATGACGCTATAATCCAGGAGACGCTATAACCCAGATGACACTATAACCCAGATGACGCTATAACCCAGATGAGGTTATAACCCAGGAGACGCTATAACCCAGATGACGCTATAACCCAGGTGACGCTATAACCCAGATGCGCTATAACCCAGATGACGCTATAACCCAGGAGACGCTATAACCCAGATGACGCTATAAAGCAGGTGACGCTATAACCCAGATGACGCTATAACACAGGTGACTTTATAACCAAGATGCGCTATAACCCAGATGACGCTATAACCCAGGTGAGGCTATAACCCAGATGACGCTATAACCCAGATGACGCTATAACCCAGATGACGCTATAACCCAGATAATGCTATAACCCAGGAGACGCTATAAGCCAGATAACGGTATAACCCAGGTGACACAATAACCCAGATGCGCTATAACCCAGGAAACGCTATAACCCAGATGCTCTATAACCCAGATGCGCCATAACCCAGGTGACGCTATAACCCAGGAAACGCTATAACCCAGATGTGCTATAACCCAGATGCGCTATAACCCAGATGCGCTATAACCCAGAGGCGCTATAACCCAGATGGGCTATAACCCAGGTGACGCTATAACCCAGATGACGCTATAACCTTGGTGACGCTATAACCCAGATGCGCTATAACCCAGATGACGCTATAACCCAGATGACGCGATAACCCAGGAGACGCTATAACACAGATGACACTATAACCCAAATAACGCTATAACCCAGGAGACGCTATGACCCAGATAACGGTATAACCCAGGTGAGGCTATAACCCAGGTGACGCTATAACCCAGATGATGCTATAACCCAGATGCGCTATAACCCAGATGATGCTATAACCCAGATAACGCTATAACCCAGGTGACGCTATAACCCAGGTGATGCTATAACCCAGAAAACGCTATAACCCAGGTGACGCTATAACCCAGATGACGCTATAACCCAGATGCGCTATAACTCAGATGACGCTATAACCCAGGAGAGGTTATCACCCAGGTGACGCTATAACCCAGAAGATGCTATAACCCAGATAACGCTATAACCCAGATGACGCTATAACCCAGATGACGCTATAACCCAGATGACACTATAACCCAGGTGACGCTATAACGCAGGAAACGCTATAACCCAGATGACGCTATAATCCAGGAGACGCTATAACCCAGATGACACTATAACCCAGATGACGCTATAACCCAGGTGACGCTATAACCCAGATGCGCTATAACGCAGATGACGCTATAACCCAGGAGACGCTATAACCCAGACGACGCTATAAACCAGGTGATGCTATAACCCAGATGACGCTATAACACAGGTGACTTTATAACCCAGATGCGCTATAACCCAGATGACGCTATAACCCAGTTGACGCTATAACCCAGGTGACGCTATAACCCAGATGACGCTATAACCCAGATGACAGTGTAACCCAGATGACACTATATCCCAGGTGACGCTATAACGCAGGAGACGCTATAACACAGATGACGCTATAACTCAGGAGACGCTATAAGCCAGATGACACTATAACCCAGATGACCCTATAACCAGATGACGTTATAACCCAGGAGACGCTATAACCCAGATGACGCTATAACACAGGTGACGCTATAACCCAGATGCGCTATAACCCAGATGACGCTATAACCCAGGAGACGCTATAACCCAGATGACGCTATAACCCAGGTGACACTATAACCCAGATGACGCTATAACCCAGATGCGCGATAACCCAGATGACG
>NC_054468.1:238867017-238879909 GCF_017639515.1 Carcharodon carcharias
GGGAGGGTTTTGAGGCTGGAGGAGATTACTGGGATAGGGAGAGTCTTGAGGCTGCAGAAGATTACTGGGTTATGGAGAGTTTGAGGATTGAGGAGATAACTGGGATGGGGAGTGTTTTGAGCATGGAGATTACTGAGATAGGGAGGGTTTTGATGTTGGAGGAGATTAATGGGGTAGGGAGGGTTTTGACGCTGAGGAGATTACTGGGATAGGGAGGGTTTGAGGCTGGAGGTGATTACTGGGAATAGGGAGGGTTTTGAGGCTGGTGGAGATTACTGGGATAGGGAGGGTTTTGAGGCTGGAGGAGATTACTCTGGGATAGGGAGAGTTTTGAGGCTGGAGGAGATTACTGGGATAGGGAGGGTTTTGAGGCTGGAGGAGAATACTGGGATGGGGAATCTTTTGAGCATGGAGATTACTGAGATAGGGAGGGATTTGAGGCTGGAGGAGACTACTGGGATAGGGAGGGTTTTGAGGCTGGTGGAGAGAACTGGGATAGGGAGGGTTTTGAGGCATGTGGAGATTACTGGGATAGGGAGGGTTTTGAGGCTGGAGGAGATTACTGGGATAGGGAGCGTTTCGAGGCTGTAGGAGATTACAGGGATAGGGAGGGTTTTGAGGCTGGAGGAGATTATTGGGATATTGAGTGTTTTGAGGCTGGAGGAGATTACAGGATAGGGAGGGTTTTGAGGCTGAGGAGATTACTGGGATAGGGAGGATTTTGACGCTGGAGGAGATTACTGGATAGGGAGAGTCTTGAGGCTGCAGAAGATTAGAGTTATGGAGAGTTTTGAGGCTGGAGAGATTACTGGGATGGGGAGTGTTTTGAGCATGGAGATTATTGAGATAGGGAGGGTTTTGAGGTTGGAAGAGATTACTTGGATAGGGAGGGATTTGAGGTTTTGGGAGATTACTGGGATAGGGAGGGTTTTGAGGCTGGAAGAGATTACTGGGATATTGAATGTTTTGAGGCTGGTGGAGATTACTGGGATAGGGAGGGTTTTGAGGCTGGAGGAGATTACTGGAATAAGGAGCGATGTGAGGCTGGAGGAATTACTGGGATAGGGAGGGCTTTGAGGCTGGAGGAGATTACTGGGATAGGATGAATTTTGAGGCTAGAGATTACTGGGATACAGACGGTTTTGAGGCTCAAGGAGATTACTGGGATAAGGAGGGTTTTGAGGCTGGTGGAGATTCTGAGATAGGGATGGTTTTGAGGTTGGAGGAGATTACTGGGATAGGGAGGGTTTTGAGGCTGGAGGAGATTACTGGAATAGGGAGGGTGTTGAGGCTGGAGGAGATTACTGGATAGGGAGGGTGTTGAGGCTGGTGGAGATTACTGGGATAGGGAAGGTGTTGAGGTTGGAGGAGATTACTGGGACAGGGAGGGTTTTGAGGCTGGTGGAGATTATTGGGATAGTGAGGGTTTTGAGGCTGGTGGAGATTACTGGGGTAGAGGGAGTTTAAAGGCTGGAGGAGATTACTGGGATAGGGAGGGTTTTGAGGTTGGACAAGATTACTGGGATAGGGAGCGATTTGAGGCTGGAGGTTTTTACTGGGATAAGGAGGGTTTTGAGACTGGAGGAGATTACTGGGAAAGGGAGAGTCTTGAGGCTGCAGAAGATTACTGGGTTATGGAGAGTTTGAGGCTGGAGGAGATTACTGGGATGGGGCGTGTTTTGAGCATGGAGATTACTGGGATACGGACGGTTTTGAGGCTCAAGGAGATTACTGGGATAAGGAGGGTTTTGAGGCTGGTGGAGATTCTGAGATAGGGATGGTTTTGAGGTTGGAGGAGATTACTGGGATAGGGAGGGTTTTGAGGCTGGAGGAGATTACTGGAATAGGGAGGGTGTTGAGGCTGGAGGAGATTACTGGGATAGGGAGGGTGTTGAGGCTGGTGGAGATTACTGGGATAGGGAAGGTGTTGAGGTTGGAGGAGATTACTGGTTATGGAGAGTTTTGAGGCTGGAGGAGACTACTGGGATGGGGAGTGTTTTGAGCATGGAGATTACTGAGATAGGGAGGGTTTTGAGGTTGGAGGAGATTACTGGGATAGGGAGGGTTTTGATGCTGGAGGAGATTAGTGGGATATTGAGTTTTTTGAGGCTGGTGGATATTACTGGGGTAGGAAGAACTTTGAGGCTAGAGATTACTGGGATAGGGAGGGTTTTGAGGCTGGAGGTGATTACTGGAATAGGGAGGGTTTTGAGGCTGGTGGAGATTACTGGGATAGGGAGGGTTTTGAGGCTGGAGGAGAATACTGGGATGGGGAATCTTTTGAGCATGGAGTTTACTGAGATAGGGAGGGATTTGAGGCTGGAGGAGACTACTGGGATAGGGAGGGTTTTGAGGCTGGTGGAGAGAACTGGGATAGGGAGGGTTTTGAGGCATGTGGAGATTACTGGGATAGGGAGGGTTTTGAGGCTGGAGGAGATTACTGGGATAGGGAGCGTTTCGAGGCTGTAGGAGATTACAGGGATAGGGAGGGTTTTGAGGCTGGAGATTACTGGGATGGGGAGTGTTTTGAGCATGGAGATTATTGAGATAGGGAGGGTTTTGAGGTTGGAAGAGATTACTTGGATAGGGAGGGATTTGAGGTTTTGGGAGATTACTGGGATAGGGAGGGTTTTGAGGCTGGAAGAGATTACTGGGATATGGAATGTTTTGAGGCTGGTGGAGATTACTGGGATAGGGAGGGTTTTGAGGCTGGAGGAGATTACTGGAATAAGGAGCAATGTGAGGCTGGAGGAATTACTGGGATAGGGAGGGCTTTGAGGCTGGAGGAGATTACTGGGATAGGAAGAATTTTGAGGCTAGAGATTACTGGGATACGGACGGTTTTGAGGCTCGAGGAGATTACTGGGATAAGGAGGGTTTTGAGGCTGGTGGAGATTCTGAGATAGGGATGGTTTTGAGGTTGGAGGAGATTACTGGGATAGGGAGGGTTTTGAGGCTGGAGCAGATTACTGGGATAGGGAGGGCTTTGAGGTTGGAGGAGATTACTGGAATAGGGAGGGTGTTGAGGCTGGAGGAGATTACTGGGATAGGGAGGGTGTTGAGGCTAGTGGAGATTACTCGGATAGAGGGAGTTTAAAGGCTGGAGGAGATTACTGGGATAGGGAGAGTCTTGAGGCTGCACAAGATTACTGGGTTATGGAGAGTTTTGAGGCTGGAGGAGATTCCTGGGCTGGGGAGTCTTTTGAGCAGGGAGATTACTGAGATAGGGAGGGTTTTGAGGTTGGAGGAGATTACTGGCATAGGGAGGGTTTTGAGGTTGGAGGAGATTACTGGGATAGGGAGCGATTTGAGGCTGGAGGTTTTTACTGGGATAAGGAGGGTTTTGAGGCTGGAGGAGATTACTGGGAAAGGGAGAGTCTTGAGGCTGCAGAAGATTACTGGGTTATGGAGAGTTTGAGGCTGGAGGAGATTACTGGGATGGGGCGTGTTTTGAGCATGGAGATTACTGGGATAGGGAGGGTTTTGAAATTGGAGGAGATTACTGGGGTAGGGAGTGGTTTGAGGTTGGAGGAGATTACTGGGTTAGGGAGGGTTGTGAGGCTGGAGGATATTACTGGGATAGGGAGGGTTTTGAGGCTGGAGGAGATTACTGGGATAGGGCGGGTTTTGAGGTTGGAGGAGATTACTGGGGTAGGGAGAGTTTTGAGGTTGGAGGAGATTACTGGGATAGGGAAGGATTAGAGGCTAGAGATTACTGGGATAGGGAGGGTTTTGAGGCTGGAGGAGATTACTGGGATAGGGAGGGTCTTGAGGCTGCAGAAGATTACTGGGTTATGGAGAGTTTTGAGGCTGGAGGAGATTACTGGGATGGGCAGTCTTTTGAGCAGGGAGATTACTGAGATAGGGAGTGTTTTGAGGTTGTAGGAGATTACTGGGATGGGGAGGGTTTTGAGGCTGGAGGAGATTACTGGATAGGGAGAGTCTTGAGGCTGCAGAAGATTACTGGGTTATGGAGAGTTTGAGGATTGAGGAGATAACTGGGATGGGGAGTGTTTTGAGCATGGAGATTACTGAGATAGGGAGGGTTTTGATGTTGGAGGAGATTAATGGGGTAGGGAGGGTTTTGACGCTGGAGGAGATTACTGGGATAGGGAGGGTTTTGAGGCTGGAGGTGATTACTGGAATAGGGAGGGTTTTGAGGCTGGTGGAGATTACTGGGATAGGGAGGGTTTTGAGGCTGGAGGAGATTACTGGGATAGGGAGAGTTTTGAGGCTGGAGGAGATTACTGGGATAGGGAGGGTTTTGAGGCTGGAGGAGAATACTGGGATGGCGAATCTTTTGAGCATGGAGATTACTGAGATAGGGAGGGATTTGAGGCTGGAGGAGACTACTGGGATAGGGAGGGTTTTGAGGCTGGTGGAGAGAACTGGGATAGGGAGGGTTTTGAGGCATGTGGAGATTACTGGGATAGGGAGGGTTTTGAGGCTGGAGGAGATTACTGGGATAGGGAGCGTTTCGAGGCTGTAGGAGATTACAGGGATAGGGAGGGTTTTGAGGCTGGAGGAGATTATTGGGATATTGAGTGTTTTGAGGCTGGAGGAGATTACAGGGATAGGGAGGGTTTTGAGGCTGGAGGAGATTACTGGGATAGGGAGGATTTTGACGCTGGAGGAGATTACTGGGATAGGGAGAGTCTTGAGGCTGCAGAAGATTAGAGTTATGGAGAGTTTTGAGGCTGGAGGAGATTACTGGGATGGGGAGTGTTTTGAGCATGGAGATTATTGAGATAGGGAGGGTTTTGAGGTTGGAAGAGATTACTTGGATAGGGAGGGATTTGAGGTTTTGGGAGATTACTGGGATAGGGAGGGTTTTGAGGCTGGAAGAGATTACTGGGATATTGAATGTTTTGAGGCTGGTGGAGATTACTGGGATAGGGAGGGTTTTGAGGCTGGAGGAGATTACTGGAATAAGGAGCGATGTGAGGCTGGAGGAATTACTGGGATAGGGAGGGCTTTGAGGCTGGAGGAGATTACTGGGATAGGATGAATTTTGAGGCTAGAGATTACTGGGATACGGACGGTTTTGAGGCTCAAGGAGATTACTGGGATAAGGAGGGTTTTGAGGCTGGTGGAGATTCTGAGATAGGGATGGTTTTGAGGTTGGAGGAGATTACTGGGATAGGGAGGGTTTTGAGGCTGGAGGAGATTACTGGAATAGGAAGGGTGTTGAGGCTGGAGGAGATTACTGGGATAGGGAGGGTGTTGAGGCTGGTGGAGATTACTGGGATAGGGAAGGTGTTGAGGTTGGAGGAGATTACTGGGACAGGGAGGGTTTTGAGGCTGGTGGAGATTATTGGGATAGTGAGGGTTTTGAGGCTGGTGGAGATTACTGGGGTAGAGGGAGTTTAAAGGCTGGAGGAGATTACTGGGATAGGGAGGGTTTTGAGGTTGGACGAGATTACTGGGATAGGGAGCGATTTGAGGCTGGAGGTTTTTACTGGGATAAGGAGGGTTTTGAGACTGGAGGAGATTACTGGGAAAGGGAGAGTCTTGAGGCTGCAGAAGATTACTGGGTTATGGAGAGTTTGAGGCTGGAGGAGATTACTGGGATGGGGCGTGTTTTGAGCATGGAGATTACTGGGATAGGGAGGGTTTTGAAATTGGAGGAGATTACTGGGGTAGGGAGTGTTTTGAGGTTGGAGGAGATTACTGGGTTAGGGAGGGTTGTGAGGCTGGAGGATATTACTGGGATAGGGAGGGTTTTGAGGCTGGAGGAGATTACTGGGATAGGGAGGCTCTTGAGGCTGCAGAAGACTACTGGGTTATGGAGAGTTTTGAGGCTGGAGGAGATTACTGGGATTGGGAGTGTTTTGAGCATGGAGATTACTGGGATAGGGCGGGTTTTGAGGTTGGAGGAGATTACTGGGGTAGGGAGAGTTTTGAGGTTGGAGGAGATTACTGGGATAGGGAAGGATTAGAGGCTAGAGATTACTGGGATAGGGAGGGTTTTGAGGCTGGAGGAGATTACTGGGATAGGGAGGGTCTTGAGGCTGCAGAAGATTACTGGGTTATGGAGAGTTTTGAGGCTGGAGGAGATTACTGGGATGGGCAGTCTTTTGAGCAGGGAGATTACTGAGATAGGGAGTGTTTTGAGGTTGTAGGAGATTACTGGGATGGGGAGGGTTTTGAGGCTGGAGGAGATTACTGGGATAGGGAGAGTCTTGAGGCTGCAGAAGATTACTGGGTTATGGAGAGTTTGAGGATTGAGGAGATAACTGGGATGGGGAGTGTTTTGAGCATGGAGATTACTGAGATAGGGAGGGTTTTGATGTTGGAGGAGATTACTGGGGTAGGGAGGGTTTTGACGCTGGAGGAGATTACTGCGATAGGGAGGGTTTTGAGGCTGGAGGTGATTACTGGAATAGGGAGGGTTTTGAGGCTGGTGGAGATTACTGGGATAGGGAGGGTTTTGAGGCTGGAGGAGATTACTGGGATAGGGAGAGTTTTGAGGCTGGAGGAGACTACTGGGATAGGGAGGGTTTTGAGGCTGGAGGAGAATACTGGGATGGGGAATCTTTTGAGCATGGAGATTACTGAGATAGGGAGGGATTTGAGGCTGGAGGAGACTACTGGGATAGGGAGGGTTTTGAGGCTGGTGGAGAGAACTGGGATAGGGAGGGTTTTGAGGCATGTGGAGATTACTGGGATAGGGAGGCTTTTGAGGCTGGAGGAGATTACTGGGATAGGGAGCGTTTCGAGGCTGTAGGAGATTACAGGGATAGGGAGGGTTTTGAGGCTGGAGGAGATTATTGGGATATTGAGTGTTTTGAGGCTGGAGGAGATTACTGGGATAGGGAGGGTTTTGAGGCTGGAGGAGATTACTGGGATAGGGAGGATTTTGACGCTGGAGGAGATTACTGGGATAGGGAGAGTCTTGAGGCTGCAGAAGATTAGAGTTATGGAGAGTTTTGAGGCTGGAGGAGATTACTGGGATGGGGAGTGTTTTGAGCATGGAGATTATTGATATAGGGAGGGTTTTGAGGTTGGAAGAGATTACTTGGATAGGGAGGGATTTGAGGTTTTGGGAGATTACTGGGATAGGGAGGGTTTTGAGGCTGGAAGAGATTACTGGGATATTGAATGTTTTGAGGCTGGTGGAGATTACTGGGATAGGGAGGGTTTTGAGGCTGGAGGAGATTACTGGAATAAGGAGCGATGTGAGGCTGGAGGAATTACTGGGATAGGGAGGGCTTTGAGGCTGGAGGAGATTACTGGGATAGGATGAATTTTGAGGCTAGAGATTACTGGGATACGGACGGTTTTGAGGTTCGAGGAGATTACTGGGATAAGGAGGGTTTTGAGGCTGGTGGAGATTCTGAGATAGGGATGGTTTTGAGGTTGGAGGAGATTACTGGGATAGGGATGGTTTTGAGGCTGGAGGAGATTACTGGAATAGGGAGGGTGTTGAGGATGGAGGAGATTACTGGGATAGGGAGGGTGTTGAGGCTGGTGGAGATTACTGGGATAGGGAAGGTGTTGAGGTTGGAGGAGATTACTGGGACAGGGAGGGTTTTGAGGCTGGTGGAGATTATTGGGATAGTGAGGGTTTTGAGGCTGGTGGAGATTACTGGGGTAGAGGGAGTTTAAAGGCTGGAGGAGATTACTGGGATAGGGAGGGTTTTGAGGCTGGAGGAGATTACTGGGATCGGGAGGGTTTTGAGGCTGGAGGAGATTACTGGAGCGGGAGGGTATTGAGGCTGGAGGAGATTACTGGGATAGGGAGAGTCTTGAGGCTGGAGGAGATCACTGGGATAGGGAGGGTGTTGAGGCTGGAGGAGATTACTGGGTTATGGAGAGTTTTGAGGCTGCAGGAGATTACTTGGATAGGGAGAGTGTTGAGCCTGGAGGAGATTATTAGGATAGGGAGAGTTTTGAGGCAGGAGGAGATTACTGGGATTGGGAGGGTGTTGAAGCTGGAGGAGATTACGGGTTTACGGGGAGTTTTGAGGCTGCAGGAGATTACAGGGATAGGGAGGGTGTTGAGGCTAGTGGAGATTACTCGGATAGAGGGAGTTTAAAGGCTGGAGGAGATTACTGGGATAGGGAGAGTCTTGAGGCTGCACAAGATTACTGGGTTATGGAGAGTTTTGAGGCTGGAGGAGATTCCTGGGATGGGGAGTCTTTTGAGCAGGGAGATTACTGAGATAGGGAGGGTTTTGAGGTTGGAGGAGATTACTGGCATAGGGAGGGTTTTGAGGTTGGAGGAGATTACTGGGATAGGGAGCGATTTGAGGCTGGAGGTTTTTACTGGGATAAGGAGGGTTTTGAGGCTGGAGGAGATTACTGGGATAGGTAGGGTTTTGAGGCTGGAGGAGATTACTGGGATAGAGAGGGTTTTGAGGCTGGAGGAGATTACTGGGATAGGGAGGGTTTTGAGGTTGGAGGAGATTACTGGGAAAGGGAGAGTCTTGAGGCTGCAGAAGATTACTGGGTTATGGAGAGTTTGAGGCTGGAGGAGATTACTGGGATGGGGCGTGTTTTGAGCATGGAGATTATTGGGATAGGGAGGGTTTTGAAATTGGAGGAGATTACTGGGGTAGGGAGTGTTTTGAGGTTGGAGGAGATTACTGGGTTAGGGAGGGTTGTGAGGCTGGTGGAGACTACTGGGATAGGGAGGGTTTTGAGGCTGGTGGAGATTACTGGGTTAGAGAGGCTTTTGAGGCTGGAGGAGATTACTGGGATAGGGAGGGTTTTGAGGCTGGTGGAGATTACTGGGATAGGGAGGGTGTTGAAGCTGGAGGAGATTACTTGTTTAGGGGGAGTTTTGAGGCTGCAGGAGATTACATGGAAAGGGAGGGTGTTGTGGCTAGTGGAGATTACTGGGATAGCGAGGGTTTTGAGGCTGGAGGAGATTACTGGGATAGGGAGGGATTTGAGGCTGCAGGAGATTACTGGGATAGGGAGAGTTTTGAGGCTGGAGGAGATTACTGGGATAGGGAGGGTTTTGAGGCTGGTGGAGATTGCTGGGACAGGGAGGGTTTTGAGGCTGGAGGAGATTATTGGGATATTGAGGGTTTTGAGGCTGGTGGAGTTTACTGGGATCGGGAGGGTTTTGAAGCTGGAGGAGATTACTGGGATAGGGATGGTGTTGAGGCTGGAGGAGATTACTGGTTTGGGGGAGTTTTGAGGCTGCAGGAGAGTACTGGGATAGGGAGGGTGTTAAGGCTGGTGGAGATTACTGGGATAGAGGGAGTTTAAAGGCTGGAGGAGATTACTGGGATAGGAAGAGTTTTGAGGCTGGAGGAGATTACTGGGATAGGGAGAGTCTTGAGGCTGCAGAAGATTACTGGGTTATGGAGAGTTTTGAGGCTGGAGGAGACTACTGGGATGGGGAGTGTTTTGAGCATGGAGATTACTGAGATAGGGAGGGTTTTGAGGTTGGAGGAGATTACTGGGATAGGGAGGGTTTTGAGGCTGGTGGATATTACTGGGGTAGGAAGAATTTTGAGGCTAGAGATTACTGGGATAGGGAGGGTTTTGAGGCTGGTGGAGATTACTGGGATAGGGAGGGCTTTGAGGCTGGAGGAGATTACTGGATAGGGGAGGTTTTGAGGCTGGAGGAGATTACTGGGATAGGGAGGTTGTTGAGGCTGGAGGAGATTACTGGGATAGAGGGAGTTTAAAGGCTGGAGGAGATTATTGGGATAGGGAGGGTGTTGAGGCTGGAGGAGATTACTGGGATAGGGAGAGTTTTGAGGCTGGAGGAGATTACTGGGATAGGGAGGGTTTTGAGGCTGGTGGAGATTACTGGGATAGGGAGGGTTTTGAAGCTGGAGGAGAATACTGGGATGGGGAATGTTTTGAGCATGGAGATTTTTGAGATAGGGACGGATTTGAGGCTGGAGGAGACTACTGGGATAGGGAGGGTTTTGAGGCTGGTGGAGAGAACTGGGATAGGGAGGGTTTTGAGGCATGTGGAAATTACTGGGATAGGGAGGGTTTTGAGGCTGGAGGAGATTACTGGGATAGGGAGCGTTTCGAGGCTGTAGGAGATTACAGGGATAGGGAGGGTTTTGAGGCTGGAGGAGATTACTGGGATATTGAGTGTTTTGAGGCTGGAGGAGATTACTGGGATAGGGAGGGTTTTGAGGCTGGTGGAGAGAACTGGGATAGGGAGGGTTTTGAGGCATGTGGAGATTACTGGGATAGGGAGGGTTTTGAGGCTGGAGGAGATTACTGGGATAGGGAGCATTTCGAGGCTGTAGGAGATTACAGGGATAGGGAGGGTTTTGAGGCTGGAGGAGATTACTGGGATATTGAGTGTTTTGAGGCTGGAGGAGATTACTGGGATAGGGAGGGTTTTGAGGCTGGAGGAGATTACGGGGATAGGGAGGATTTTGACGCTGGAAGAGATTACTGGGATAGGGAGAGTCTTGAGGCTGCAGAAGATTAGAGTTATGGAGAGTTTTGAGGCTGGAGGAGATTACTGGGATGGGGAGTGTTTTGAGCATGGAGATTATTGAGATAGGGAGGGTTTTGAGGTTGGAAGAGATTACTTGGATAGGGAGGGATTTGAGGTTTTGGGAGATTACTGGGATAGGGAGGGTTTTGAGGCTGGAAGAGATTACTGGGATATTGAATGTTTTGAGGCTGGTGGAGATTACTGGGATAGGGAGGGTTTTGAGGTTGGAGGAGATTACTGGAATAAGGAGCGATGTGAGGCTGGAGGAATTACTGGGATAGGGAGGGCTTTGAGGCTGGAGGAGATTACTGGGATAGGAAGAATTTTGAGGCTAGAGATTACTGGGATACGGACGGTTTTGAGGCTCGAGGAGATTACTGGGATGAGGAGGGTTTTGTGGCTGGTGGAGATTCTGGGATAGGAATGGTTTTGAGTTTGGAGGAGATTACTGGGATAGGGAGGGTTTTGAGGCTGGAGGAGATTACTGGGATAGGGAGGGCTTTGAGGTTGGAGGAGATTACTGGAATAGGGAGGGTGTTGAGGCTGGAGGAGATTACTGGGATAGGGAGGGTGTTGAGGCTGGTGGAGATTACTGGGATAGGGAAGGTGTTGAGGTTGGAGGAGATTACTGGGACAGGGAGGGTTTTGAGGCTGGTGGAGATTATTGGGATAGTGAGGGTTTTGAGGCTGGTGGAGATTACTGGGGTAGAGGGAGTTTAAAGGCTGGAGGAGATTACTGGGATAGGGAGGGTTTTGAGGCTGGAGGAGATTACTGGGATCGGGAGGGTTTTGAGGCTGGAGGAGATTACTGGGAGCGGGAGGGTATTGAGGCTGGAGGAGATTACTGGGATAGGGAGAGTCTTGAGGCTGGAGGAGATTACTGGGATAGGGAGGGTGTTGAGGCTGGAGGAGATTACTGGGTTATGGAGAGTTTTGAGGCTGCAGGAGATTACTGGGATAGGGACAGTGTTGAGCCTGGAGGAGATTATTAGGATTTGGAGAATTTTGAGGCAGGAGGAGATTACTGGGATTGGGAGGGTGTTGAAGCTGGAGGAGATTACTGGTTTACGGGGAGTTTTGAGGCTGCAGGAGATTACAGGGATAGGGAGGGTGTTGAGTCTAGTGGAGATTACTCGGATAGAGGGAGTTTAAAGGCTGGAGGAGATTACTGGGATAGGGAGAGTCTTGAGGCTGCACAAGATTACTGGGTTATGGAGAGTTTTGAGGCTGGAGGAGATTACTGGGATGGGGAGTCTTTTGAGCAGGGAGATTACTGAGATAGGGAGGGTTTTGAGGTTGGAGGAGATTACTGGCATAGGGAGGGTTTTGAGGTTGGAGGAGATTACTGGGATAGGGAGGATTTTGTGGCTAGAGGAGATTACTGGGATAGGGAGCGATTTGAGGCTGGAGGTTTTTACTGAGATAAGGAGGGTTTTGAGGCTGGAGGAGATTACTGGGATAGGAAGAATTTTGAGGCTAGAGATTACTGGGATAGGGACGGTTTTGAGGCTGGTGGAGATTACTGGGATAGGTAGGGTTTTGAGGCTGGAGGAGATTACTGGGATAGAGAGGGTTTTGAGGCTGGAGGAGATTACTGGGATAGGGAGGGTTTTGATGTTGGAGGAGATTACTGGGATAGGGAGAGTCTTGAGGCTGCAGAAGATTACTGGGTTATGGAGAGTTTGAGGCTGGAGGAGATTACTGGGATGGGGCGTGTTTTGAGCTTGGAGATTACTGGGATAGGGAGGGTTTGAAATTGGAGGAGATTACTGGGGTAGGGAGTGTTTTGAGGTTGGAGGAGATTCCTGGGTTAGGGAGGGTTGTGAGGCTGGAGGATATTACTGGGATAGGGAGGGTTTTGAGGCTGGAGGAGATTACTGGGATAGGGAGGCTCTTGAGGCTGCAGAAGACTACTGGGTTATGGAGAGTTTTGAGGCTGGAGGAGATTACTGGGATTGGGAGTGATTTGAGCATGGAGATTACTGGGATAGGGCGGGTTTTGAGGTTGGAGGAGATTACTGGGGTAGGGAGGGATTAGAGGCTAGAGATTACTGGGATAGGGAGGGTTTTGAGGCTGGAGGAGATTACTGGGATAGGGAGGATATTGTGGCTAGAGGAGATTACTGGGATAGGGAGCGATTTGAGGCTGGAGGAGATTACTGGGATAGGGAGAGTCTTGAGGCTGCAGAAGATTACTGGGTTATGGAGAGTTTGAGGCTTGAGGAGATAACTGGGGTAGGGAGTGTTTTGAGGTTGGAGGAGATTCCTGGGTTAGGGAGGGTTGTGAGGCTGGAGGATATTACTGGGATAGGGAGGGTTTTGAGGCTGGAGGAGATTACTGGGGTAGGGAGGGTTTTGACGCTGGAGGAGATTACTGGGATTGGGAGTGTTTTGAGGTTGGAGGAGATTACTGGGGAAGGGAGGGTTTTGAGGTTGGAGGAGATTACTGGGATAGGGAGGGTTTTGAGG